>NW_028270141.1:57527055-57680961 GCF_037043375.1 Chiloscyllium plagiosum
GCCATGGTGAGATTTAAACCCGTGTCTCCAGAACATTCACCAGGTTTCTAGATTGATAGTCTAGCAATAATACAACAAGGCCTATCCCTCTACAGAGCTAATTTTTGCATTGAATTCTCATCCATTGAATTCAAAACTTGGATTCCCAAATCCTATCCTCACCAAGATCTGATCAACTATTACCTCATTCCAGTTTAATCATTTGATTCTTGTCTTGAAATCCATTCAGAATTAGAATCTCTACTGTGTAGAAATAGGCCATTCGGCCCAACAAGTCCACACCGACCCTCCGAAGAGTATCCCACCCAGACCCATTCCTCTACATTTACCCCTGAGGAGACCCACGCAGACATGTGGAGAATGTGAAAGCACCACACAGACAGTTGCCTGAGGCTGGAATCGAACCCAGGTCCCTCGCGCTGTGAGGCAGCAGTGCTAACCACTGTGTCTTCATGCCACCCCTTTTTAGAAATAGAATTAGAATCCCTGTAGTGTAGAAACAGATCATTTGGCTGAAAAGGTCCACACCGACACTCTGAAGAGAAACCCACCCAGACCCATTCCCCTACACTGATTACTCTATCTTTCCCTTAACTAATGCACCTAGCCTATCTATTCCTGAAAACTATGGGTAATTTAACATGGTCAATTCACCTAACTTCCACATCCTTGGATGGTGAGAGGAAACCCATGCAGACATGGGGAGAACGTGCAAACTCCACTCAACCAGTTCCCAATGTTGGAATTGAACCCGGGTCCCTGGCGCTGTGAGGTGGTAGTGCTAACAGCTGAGCCACTGTGCAGCCCCTGAGCCACTGTTACGCTCCTGTCATCTCTTCACAACTCTAAATCCCTTCTAGAATTTAGCATTGCTTCAACTAGGTTTCTTGGGTATCTCCTATTTTCTTTGATTTGCATTTTCAGTAGCTATGTCTTCATTTGCATTTGCCATAATCTAAGAGCAATATTTCAGACTCACTGAACTCAAAACTTTAACTGTATATTGATGCTACTAGACCTGCTGAGTTTCTCTAGCAATTTCTTTTTTCTTTTTTTTTGCTAGTTGCCCAGACTCATTTTATCTCCTTCTCCAAAGGTGTTTCTTTGTCTGGTGAAGTGACTTCACCTGACGAATGGGGCTACGCTCTGAAAGCTTGTGATTTCAAACAAACCTGTAGGATTATAACCTGGTGTCATGTGACATATGACTTTGTTCACCCCAGTCCAACACTGGCACTTCCACATCATTATACAGTTGCAGCATAACTTCTCGGCTCCTATATTCCATGCTTCAGCTGATTGGCACAAATATTGACAACTGCATCTGTTGCATGCAGTGTGGTCTCCTCGACATCGGGGAGACAGGACGCTTTCTTGCGAATTGTTTTAGAGAACATCTCTGGGACACCCGTCCCCACCAAACCCCACCACCCCGTGGCTGAACACTTCAACTCCTCCTCCCACTCTGTCAAGGAAATGTAGTCCTGGGCCTCCTCCACTGCCAAACTGTTACCACCCGACACCTGGAGGAGGAAAGCCTCATATTCAGCCTTGGAACCATGCAACCACGTGGGATAAATGTGGATTTCAATAGCTTCCTCATTTCCCCTTCCCCAACATTATTCCAGTCTCAAGCCTTTAACTCTGTACTGCCATCCGGACCTGTCCATCACTCCCCCCTCTGACTTATCACCTTCTCCCTCACCTTCATCCACCTAATGCATTCTCAGCTATCTTCCCCCAAACCCCAACCCCTCCCATTTGTCTCTCAGCCTCATTCCTGATGAAGGGCTTATGCCCAAAACATTGATTTTCCTGCTTTTCAGATGCCGCCTGACCTGCTGTGCTTTTCTAGCACTACGCTCTCAACATAAATATTCAAATGCCTTCTTTATGATTCCATTCATGGCATGTAGGCAGTGCTGATTGCTGCAGCATAGCTCATAGCTACTGTATGAGAACTAGCTGATAAGTTGTCCACTGCCATTTTTAATTTTCTTCCTGTATAGGCTGGTTGTCACATATAAAAGACTTAATTTGAGCTTAGAACATGGTTAATTACAGTTATAATTCTACACTCTGTTCCTTTTCCAACACATTGTGTTGAACATGTCATCAACATATCACCAGCTGTCCAAAATATTCTGCAGTTTCAACTTTACTGAATTCCAATTTTTTTTAGTAAATCTTTGGCTGAATTTTGCCAGAAGTCAGCCCAGTTTCAATTTGGTAAGTTTCTCTCTTTTTGAGCCTTTGTAAGGTTTCTCAGCCTTTATTCTTCAATTATGACACCCCAATCATCCTATTCTTCCACTCACCACAAATGGCAAATTGGTTGTTGCCTGGATCTCTTTGGATTCTTGGCACCAGCACCATCTTTGAAGCCCAATCATATGCCTGATTAAGAGTTGGCTGCACAGTTCTCAGTTGGCCCAGATATGTTAGACAGGCAACTCAGTATGGGAGATGGGAGGTATGTGTGGAAGCTGCTCATGGAACATGCCCTGGGATGTTTCTGTCCAAGATCAAGTCACTGGAGAAGTAAACAGCAAGCTGGAGTCATTTGATTACTCCTCTGACCTTTATGTCGGGACTTACTGATGTCTAGTTTCTTTCCGTTTGGTTGAAGAATGGAATCTGCATATCAGTGAGGCAAAGTAGTATCAGAATGACGAAGTTAATGTATGCTAATCTTGTCTCACCATTCAACACGAGCATAGTAATATCCAGATTACTCCTGGTGCCGTTAACTAGTGAGGGTAGAAATACGAAGATAGAGCAGATGAATGCATGACTGAGGAGCTCGTGCAGTGGAGAAGGATTCAAATTTTTGGATCATTGGACTCTCTTCTAAGATAGAAGTGACCTGTATTGCATCTGAATTGGATGGGAACTAATACACTAGCGGGAAATCTGCTCAAGCTGTTTGGGAGGATTTAAACTATTGGAAGGGATACTCTGGGAGATAGTGAGGAAAGAGATCAGTCTGAGACTAATACAATTTGGAAAAGAAGTAAGTCAAATAGTCAGAGCAGGCAGAAACAAAACAGAGAATGAGGTATGACTGATAAATTAAAATGCGTTTATTTCAATACAAGATGTCTAACAGGTAAGGCAGATGAACTCAGGGCATGGTCAGGAACATGGAAGTGGGATATCATAGCAATTACAGAGACGTGGTTCAGGGATGGACGAGACTGGCAGCTTAATATTCTGAGATATAGATACTATAGGATGGATAGAAAGTGGGGCAAGAGAGAAGGGGAGTGGCGTTTTTGATTCGGGAGAACATTACGGCTGTACTTAAGGAGGAAAGTCCTAGAACTATGTCCAGGGAAGTTATTTGAGTGGAACTGAGAAATAAGAAAAGGATGATCACCTTACTGAGATTGCACTATAGATGCTCCCCGATAGTCAGTGGAAAATTAAGAAAAATAATTGGCAAAGAGATCTCAGTTATCTGTAAGAATAATAGGATGGTTACGGTAGGGGATTTTAACTTTCCAAACGTGGTATTAAGGATTTGGTTGTGGAGAATTTTGTTAAGTGTATACAAGAAAATTTTCTTAAGCAGTATGTGGATGTACCTAGTAGAAAAGTTGTAAAATTTGACATACTCTTGAGAAATAAGGCCGAGCAGGTGACTAAGGGGCACTTTGGGGCCAGCGACCATAATTCTAGTTTTAGAGTAGTGATGAAAAATAACAGACTGATTGGAGGAAGGGCAGTTTTGAAGATATTATACAAAAACTTTGAAAAGTTGATTATTGGCAGATTTTCACACATAAATGGATGGCTGTAAAATGGCAAGACTTGAATAATGAAAGTCTAGAGACAGTAGTTTCTGTTAGATTAGATTTCCTGCAGTGTGGAAACAGGCCCTTTGGGCCAACCAGTCCACACCGACCCTCCGAAGAATAACCCACCCAGACCTATTTCCCTCTGACTAATGCACCTAACACTATGGGCAGTTTACCATGGCCAATTCACCTGAACTGCACATCTTTGGACTGTGGGAGGAAACCGGAGCACCCGGAGGAAACCCACGCAGACACTGGGGAGAATGTGCAATCTCCACGCAGACAGTCACCCGAGGCTGGAATCGAACCTGGGACCTGGTGCTGTGAGGCAGCAGTGCTAACTACTGAGCCACCATGCCGCCCAAGGGTGAAGTTGGAAGGCTTGTAGGTTTAGGGAATGCTGGATGATGAGAGAAATTGAGGTTCTGGTTAAGAATAAGAAGGAAGTTTATGTCAGGTATAGATAGCAGAAATCGAGTGAATTCTTAGAAGAGTATAAAGGTAGTAGGAGTATAATTAAGAGGGAAATCAAGAGGGCAGAAAGAATAACTTTCGCAAATAGAGTTAAGAAAACTCCAAAAGGAATTTACAAATACACTTGCACGAAAGGTAATGAAGGAGAGAATAGGGCCCCTTAAAGAGCGGTAAGGCCACTTATGTGTGGCATCGCTAGAGATGAGGGAGACACTAAATGAGCATTTTGAATGTTTACTGTGGAGAAGGATATGGAAGGTAGAGAATGTGGGAAAATAAATAGCAATATCTTGAAAAATGTCCATATTACAGAAGAGGAGCTACTGAACATCTTAAAACACATGATGGTAGATAAATCCCTGGACCTGATCAGGTGTACCCTAGATCTCTGAGGGAAGCTAGAGAAGTGATGGCTGGGCCCCTTACTGAAATACTTGTATAATTGATAGTGACAGATAAGGTGCTGGAAGACTAGAGGTTGGCTAACATGGTGTGTCTATTTATGAAAGGTGGTAAGGAAAAACCAGGAAACTATAGACTAGCGACCCTGACATCGGTGGTGGGAAATTTGGGGCAGGAGTTGCATGTATTTAGAAAGGCAAGGACTAATTATGGATAGTCAATATGGCTTTGGGTGCGTGATTAAATTGTGTCTCACTAACTTGATTGCGTTTTCGGTGGATGTAACAAAGAGGAGCGACGTGATCTGTATGGACTTTAGTAAGGCATTCAATAAGGTTCTTCATGGCAAACTGGCTAACAAGATCAGTTCACATAGAATAGAGGGAGAACCAGCAGTTTGGATACAGAACTGGCTCAAAGGTAGAAGACAGTGGGTAGTGGTGGAGGGATGCTTTTCAAACTGAAAGGTAGACAAGCAGGAGGCTGGAAGAACACAGCAAGCCGGGCAGCATAAGGAGGTGGAGAAGTCAACGTTTCAGGTGTAACTCTTCTTCAGGACAGGGACTGGATGTAGGGGGAGCTACACCAGCTACACCAGAGTGGTGAAGTGGGGATAGGTGAAAACCGGTAGAGGGTACAATATGGTTGGTCAATGGGAAGAATGAATCTGGTAGGTTGCTGGGAGGAGTGGAAGGGAGGGGAAAGAGCTGGGGGAAAAGAAGAGAGGTTATTTGAAATCGAAGAACTCAACGTTTAGTCTTCCGGGCTTTAGATGAGGTGTTGTTTCTCCAATCTTTCAGACCGGAAGCCCATGACCAGCGATGTGCCACAAGGATCAATGCTGGGCCCACTGCTTTTCATCATTTATATAAATGATTTGGATATGAACATAGGAGGTATAGTTAGTAAGTTTGCAGATGACGCTAAAATTGGAGGTGTAGTGGATAGCGAAGAAGGTTACAATTGGATCTTGATCATATGGGCCAATGGACTGAGGATGGCAGATGGAATTTAATTTAGATAAATCTAAGGTGCTGCATTTTGGAAAGGCAAAACAGGGCAGAACCTATACAATTGATGGTATGTTACTGAACAAAGAAACTTTGGAGTACATGTTCATAATTCCTTGAAAGTGGAGTTGCAGGTCGATAAGATAGTGAAGAAGGCATTTGGTATGCTTGCCTTTATTGGTCAGTGCATCGAGTATAGTAGTTGAGAGGTCATGTTGCAGCAGTATAGGTTAGGCCACTGTTGAAATACTGCGTGCAATTCTGGTTTCCTTGCTACAGGAAGGATCTTGTGAAACTTGAAAGGGTTCAGAAAAGATTTGCAAGGAGAGGCTGAATAGGGTAGTGCTACTTTCTCTGGACCATTGGAGGTTCAGGGATTATGTTATGCAGGTTTATAAAATAATGAGGGATATGGATAGGGTAAATAGACAAGGTCTTTTCCTTGGGGTGGAAGAGTCTAGAACTCGAAGGTATAGGTTTAAGGTGAGACGGGCAAGATTTAAAAGGAATCTGAGGGGCAACTTGTTCATGCAGAAGATGGTCCATGAATGGAATGAGCTGCCAGAGAGAGGTTGGAGGACGGTACGATTGCAACATTTAAAAGGCAACTGGATGGGTATATGAAGAGGAAGGTTATAGAAGCATATGGGCCAAATGTTAACAAATGGGACTAGATTTATTTGGGATATCTGATTGGCATGGACAAGTTGGACCAAAAGGTTTGTTTCTGTGCTGTATGTCTCAATAAATCCATGGCTTAGAGAATCAGGCTTTTTGTCCTCGACATCAAGATGCTCTTCACTGGCCATCCGATACCATTGTCTCACACTTCTCACCAAATCACACATTGTTCCGTGGATGAGAAAGTTCACCTTTGCCTGTGTCATACATTGATATAATCTGTAGGTGGTAGGACTGGATTCTGCAACATTAAAGTTTATTTCAACCAGTTTACGAGGAAAATTAGTGACAGGGACAGGTCACAATAGGTATCATCTAAGCCTCATAGACAACAATTAAGCAACAGTTTTGATCAGACACACTTCATTATTTTAATCAGTCTTACTTGCCTTAGCACAAAAGAATGATTAAGTTGCACTTGCCCACATAAGTCTTTCTTGAGTTATTCAACTCAGCTTCCAACCTGCTGCATTCTCCTAAGCATGCCGGCCAAATCTTGTTCTGGAGATTTTTGGTTAAAAACTGCCTGTGGCTGTCTGTCTCTTTCTGACACCTTTAAGGTTTCAGACTGCCCCCACAAGAGAATTTGGTATAATCTATTCTTCTAAATGCTGCTTATTTATTCTTTAATTTTTTCTTAATAAAACATTTTAACTGTAATGCACAAGTCCCCTGTAATATAGCCTAACTAACCAAAGGTAGTCTCACTTGCATTAAGTAGAGTTCAGATTAATGATGTTCTGACAGTTTAACAATTATTGGAATGACAAATTATCTTTCATGATTTTGTGACTTGGGTCAACTTCTCTGTTTGAGATATCCTATGCATCTGCCAACTTCGCTGTCCTGTATGTTTAACCGATTAAGAGTTAGATATAGCCTGCTAGTTACATTTTTAACACACATTACACTGAGGTCTCAGCTTCTAAAGCTTAAAGTGTGACGACACACACAGTGGAGAGCTAGGGTTGGACTTTTGCTATCGAGGTGGAGAATACATTTCCTACCTCCACAGACCAGGCCCAGTTTAAAGCAACTATTCATGCATGTTTGCTCCAGGAATCACATGTACAATAGTGTTGGACTATCCAATCTCAGCAGCAGATCTTACAGATGGGTGAGTGCAAAGCAACTGGTTAGAAGGGCAGCCTTAGTTTTCTGGAGCTGCATTCCAGTTCTAAAACAAAATTGCAGCTTGGCCGTCTAACCCTCAGCTCTGCCATCTCTTTACACCTCACCCACCATATCTTAGTGTGATTGTGATTGTGTAAACATTACCTGTAGGTAGCAGAAAGAACATACATGTACATAAGTAGTCAACTGATTATTGTGCATTCTTTTCATAAGACTTGAAAAATCTGACGGTGATTTTACTGAAGTTTCTCTCGTGTTTCCTTTGGTTGTTCCGGTTTCCTCCAATAGTCCAAAGATGTTCAAGTTAGGCAGATTGGCCATACTAAATGCTCTGTGGTATCCAGGAACTTGTAGGCTAGGTGGGTTATCCATGATAAATGCAGACTTATGGAGATAGGGTGACAGTTTGACTGGGATGCAGTTCAGAGGGTTGATGCAGATTTATTGGTCTAAATGGCCTCTTCCTGCAAGGTAGGGATTCTGTGCATATTTTATCAGCACCTCCTTGGGTACAAGAACAGTGAAATTTTTAATTGAGCTCTATTCCTGATCACCAGTTTGTTGATTTTTTAAACCACACAAATCAGAGACTCAAATCTCTGAATAAATTTGATTCATTGAAGTAGCGAATTGTACAGAAAATGTATTAAGTTGTGATTCAAATTCCAATTAGTGAGCTCTCACTTAATTTTGGAAAACAAAGTCTCCCATTCATGAAGCCTATTCAAACCTTTTGAATTATAATGCATAATCTCTTACAAAAATAAACATACCTATTCTTAATTCACATAAAAAAGCACAAACATGGAGCCTCCTGCCAAGATCATTATAGGTTTTGAAACTCAGCCAAGTGAACAAATACTGCATGAGCAGCTGACTTGTCAAGGCAGTTCCAACAGAGAAACCATGTTGGTTAGTGGATCTTCTCTGTGGTTCAGGAATGTCACATTAACTTACACTGCAGATCAAGGCCCTTGCAACAGTAAAACTAGGGAACTGAGCACTGATTTCAAAAGATTTTGCAGAGTTCGAGGTTCTTTCTTTCAGGAATTATTTTCAACTTCCCCCATTTAGTTAACAATAACATTTGGAATCTGTCTGAAATGGAAGCAGGATTCCATGGAGGTTCTGTGAAAATCAAACCCTTGGCGATAAACCTCAGCTTGAATCTGTAACTTGTGATTTCAATTCAGCAGCTGCACAGATGTTTTCAATTATAGGACAGGCTAATGAATCGCACATTGCTTGCAATGTTTTTGGCAATTCTCTAGATTCAGCTTCACTTATGTCATTTGGACAGATTCAATGAGTAGGAGGCTTGTTGAAGAGTAGAAGTAGTTGCAGTTAACAGTGGAACTGCTTCCAGAGCAAAACAAAATGAAGTGATATTTACTTTTTTATAAATTGTAAATTTGTAAAGCAGGAATTTAGTGTCCCTCCTCCCATAGACCTGGACTGACCTACAAGCCAAATTGTTCTTGCAAAGAATGAGGACAAGTTTAACAGATGTCACTGCATCAAATGAAAGTGAATCTTGATGGTTCTTAAGTGCCTGAATCTATTGAAAATCAGATAGCTGCATTGAACAAGTTATTTCTAGTGGATATTTTGAGCAATTTCTTGCAAATGTTTTAACACCATGCAGATGTGAGAACTTTGAGATATTGAATTTCCATTCCATTGACCTCCTTTCTATATCCTATTGAAATGCCAACAGAGAATATATGTCAAAATAAATATGAATCACAATAATTTGCTTTTGTTTAATAATTTTAGTATTAAATATCTGGTGTATCTTAACTGAATAGTATTTGCTGAAAACATGACATTGCCTGCTGACACAAGATTGTAACTTTTTTTTTATCCATAGTGATATACCTAGAATTCCGGAGAGTTCCCATCCTCCTTTGGAGTCTAGTAAGTACTTTCCAAAAAGATAGGATTTGGATTTATAATCCCTAAATTTCTACACTTGATTGCTCCTGTCATTTATTGTTTGCACAGTTCATCTTTCCATCCAGTAACAGACAGAAACAATCCAATATAATACTATTCTGCAAAGATAAATTGCCTTCCTGCAACTTGTAGTCAAGGAATGAACAAAATTAAAAGGTCAACGTTTAGACTTTAACTGTTCTTAATAACTTACATCAGCCATATGTTCCTTGCAGGATAAGAATAATTGTTAGTAACAAAGCAAATTTGTGGCTGTACAGTTTGAATAATACAAAGATCCTGCTTGATTAAGAAGGGTTCTCCCTATTGTGTACACCACACTATCAGAAGGATGTGGATGCTTTGGAGAGGGCAGAATAAAGGTTTCCCAGGATGGGGATTTTAGCTATGAAGAAAGGGTGGATAGACTGGGTTTGTTTTCACTGGAATGCAGGAGGTTGAGGAGCAATCTGATAGAAGTATACAACGTTGTTAAAGGCATGAATAGGTTGGAAAGTATGAGACTTATTTCAAGGGTGGAGGTGTCAGTTACTAGGGAACACAGGTTCAAGGGTGGTGAGTGCCTGGATAGGGTTGCCAGAGGAGGAAATGGAAGCAGGCACAGTAGCAACATTCAAGAAACACTTGGCTGAATGCATCAATAATAAGAAAATAGAAGGATACAGGTCCTGTAAGTAAAGATAGTTTTAATATGGAAGTGCAAAATGTGTCAGCGCAGGCTTGGAAGGCCAAAGGGCCTTTTACTATGCTTTATTGTTGTTCTTCTTTGTTCTATTATTTAGTGATGAATATTAGTTGATGAAAAATGAATTAAGTTGGTGAAAATCCTCAGCTAGGAACAAAAGTTATGTCCTGAACATGGCTTCCATGAAATGGCTCATCACTGCCCATACATCATATTCCCCTCAAACTCTACTTATCAACACTTAGATTATACCTTCCTGATACTCCTTTTCATTTGAGCCTTAGAAAAGGTTTGGTAACCTAAAAATATAGGTTTGACCAACTGCATTGGTTATTAACTTAGAGATACTTCTACTCATACATAATCAAGTCTTTGTAATTGTTATTAAATTACACAATTGTTCTACATTACAGTGTTAGATAGTATATCAGCTACAGCAGCAATAGAGACAAACAGAAGAGACAGAATCAGAAGACAATGGATGAAGTGCAAATGATTTGAATAGAGAGTGCAGCAAGGATGGCTGTTGATGAACAGTCCAGTGATGTCTTGTTCAGAAAACTCCAATCCATATCTTGTGAAGCTAAAAAGATTCTGGGATATTTTGTTCATGATTTCACAGGTGACCATCTACTTCCACAAGCTATTCTAACCCTGCCCATTTGCACCTCCTAACCCCCTGCTTCACATCCTCACTCCACATTCGAACCCAATCCCTAACTTCTCACTGCACCCCCAACTCAACCGTGTCCCAACCATAGGCAAAAGTCTTTACGACAGTAACACCCACGTTCCTACCACCTAACCACAACCACATGCCCACCTGCAACCCCACCTACACTCCCTGGGTTCACCAACCCCCAAACCATATGTTTGGTTTATGCCAGAGTCTCTTCTCAAAAAAGAGTTCAGTCAAGGAATTCTAATGATGTAGGAGAAACAATAATAGGGTAGATTTGGGATAATGTTTGACTTAAACACATCAGTGAGAATCTCCAATTTAAACAACTGGGAAATGAGTAAGTGAGCAAGGACCAGTGCCCCAGATAATGTGACAGGGTGCAGGAGGATGGTAGAACTCAGGTCTAATCTGAGAGTCAAGTAAAATCTAGTATTTTGCTGATCTCTTTTTCTAAATGGACTTCTAAAATTATTTTTGCATAATATTCAATTTAGTTTTTTGTAAAAATTATCACATTAGCAGATATTGAGAAACAATTTTCTAATTCCACTAAATCAGGTCTATCTTTTTGCTACGAACCTTGGGGATTGTACTGATGCTCCTCCAGATTAATCTTTCATTAATAGGAACCTTGCTGCAAAAGTATGAAAGAGACTTGCATGGTTTTACTTTGAGCTGAATAGAGCTCCGAATCCTAGTCATAAAAGAGATCTGCACAACAGACTGTCTCGTCAGGTTTCCAATATTTACTTTATCTCGTTTGTACAAAGATCTGCATGTTATGTCTCACTTGTAAATGATATTTTGAGAGGTGAATTAGAACTTAGTTGTGAAATAAAAGTTTCATTTATTTTGCTTTATTTCCTGGCTTTGAGTTATTTTGAAGGCTTTATTCTTGAGAAGATTCTTAATAAGATTTGAAATACAGAATTCAACAAATATTATAAATGCACATTTATATGTATGTTGGTAATGCAATACTGCTTCGTATGACAAACAGCCACATGTAAAAACAGACATAAATGATGTTTCACCTTTTACAGGTTCAAGTTCCTTTGAGTCACAGAAGATGGAACGACCGTGCATTTCAGTCATTTCTCCGACCAGTCCTGGAGCTCTGAAAGATGCCCCCCAGGTTCTACCTGGACAACTTTCAGTGAGTGAATTCGTAAAGCATGCAGGAGTAGATAGATATTGAGGAAGATAGCTTGCTTTTTGTCATTTTTTAAAAATGAACTTTATGTACTTCAGTAATATGTTTTCCAAAATAAAATAAAAATGTTTGACAAGGTTGCACTTCCACTTTTGCAATTGGATATTTGAGAATCATTTTCTGATCATTTACAACTATCCAATCCCTATGGCTGTTTATTCTTATTCACACAGTACCTAAGCACAAAGAAGAAAATCTAATCCATGATTGTTTATATATGAAAAGAATAATTTATTTGATTTATTTAATATATTGTTATCTATTGGTGAACATGCATTTTCAAGTGGATGATTCAGGAATTATTGGGAGATTGTATTGTTAAGAAGAGGGAAATCAACACCCCTCTGATAATTAAAACCAAAACACCCAGAAAGGCGCTCTCCTAATAATCTGATAAAGAAGTGTGACAAGTAGTAAGACCTACCTCTCACCCACTACTCTGTTATAAAGAAGTGGTTAAACAAACTGAAATCCTTTCACTCATTCTACAGTTCTGGTCTTCCTTCTATAGCAAGGATTTTGGTAAACCTTAGGAGGTGCAGAAAAGATTCTCAAGGTGTTGCTGGGTCTGGAGGATTTGAATTTGGGAGAGGCTGAATAGGCTGAGACTTTTTTTGCACGAAGCGTCAGAGGCTGATATGAACATTTGTAAAATCATGAGGGGCATGGATAGGGTGAGTAGCCAAGGTGTTTTTCCCAGGGTGATGTGTCCAAAATTAGGACGTAGGTTTGAGACAAGAGGAGAAAGATTTCAAAAGGGAGAAAAAGGGTAACTTTTTCATGCAGAGGGTGGTGCATATATGGAGTGAGTTGCCAGAGAAAGTGGTTGAGGCAGGTACAATTACAACATTTAAAAGGCATCCGGTTGGGTATATGAATAGGAAGGGTTTAGATGGATATGGGCCAAATGCTAGCAAGTGGGACTATATTAGATTGGGATGTCTGGTCGATGCAGACAAATTGGACCTAAGGATCTGTTTCGATGCTGCATGACTCTATATACATAGTGCATACTGGTTGAATATACTTGGAATAGTTATAAGTTCATATTGCGATGAGACTATGAAGGACTAGAGGAAGCAGCTGGAAGACCTTCAGAAATTACCTTTCATAAGGTTACTAATCTAGATAATGATTCATTACCCATCTGAAAGTCTGAGTCATGGAAAAGCTGGCCTCAGAGTATGAACATTTCAGCAGACAAGCAAGTAGAAGTAGCCAGGTGAGGAGATGCAGTGTACACTCTCTTCGTGCACTGACTAAAATTGTTGGTGGGGAGCAGGAATCCCAGAATTAGGACCTGTCTGAAATTTTTAAATGGCCCCAGTGTTGTCCTAACTTTATAAAAATCCAGCCTTCAGTATTAAGATTTTAGATGCTGCTAAATTATAGATACAGCTAATATAAAGGAAGTATACATCATATTATAAAAAGACATTGCAATGCTGGCAAACGGAGAGGCAGTTAGATTTAATAGATAAGTATGAAGTGAAACAGTTTTTCAGGTAAAATAGAGCATGCAAACATATGGTTGGGAATAGAAGTTTGCCATTTAGCCCCTTAAGCCCATTTTACCATTCAATAAGATCACAGCTGACATGTTTACGTTTCCAGTTCCCATTTCCTTCTACTCCTGAGAATCTTTGATTCTTCTGCCTAACTCTCAGACTGAGAGTTTCAAAGTCACACAATCTTTGAAAGAAAAAAGATTCTTCTGATCTCTTTCCTGAAAGAGTGACCTCTGATTTTTAAAACAGAATCCCCTAGTTCTGGACTTACCCACAAGAGGAAACATCGTTTCCATATCGATCTTGTCAAAGCCATTCAGAATTTTTGTAACATCAGTCAAGTTACCCCTCACTCTTCTAAACTCCACAGGGAAGAGGCCCAGCCTGTCCAACCTATCCTCAAAAGATAGCCCACTCATTTCAGGCATCAATCCAGTAAACATCCTTTGAACCAACTGCAATGCATTTACATCCCTTCTTTAAGGATAGCATCCCATTAACCTTCTTAATTGCTTGCTGTACCTGCAAACTAACAGTGTGTGACTCATGCTCTAAAAAACATGGGTCACTCTGCATCGCAGAATTCTGCAACTTTGAATAAAACTTTGGTTTTTATTCTTCCTGGAAACTTCTAACTATCCCCATTGATATGAAACACTGGTAAACTCTTCTGCTAATTAAACTAAACACACAGAAAAGCTTACCTCCCTTTGTAACCTGTTAAAGTCTGAGTGACAGAGAATTAAACAAATTCCACTAATTAACAAAAAAAGTTATTCTTTAACTCTAAAAGTGAACATTAAACTACAAGTATTTACAACTGAAAGCCTCCTTTCTGTTAAAGGTTTGTTATGTACCTCCCACTCTATAACAATAATTGATCCAATAAAGCCCCTATTAAAGTTACAACAACGCAACTTTCAAAACCAGCCAGTAGCTGACATCTCTGGTGTCGATTTTTCTGTTTGTAGATCTCCCTGGGTTGTCTTCAGTCTTCTGCTGCAAAGATGTTTCATACTTGAAAGGTACCTTTGACAGAGAGTGTAGTAAATAGCAGTCTTTCAAATTGTAGATGGTGTTCTTTCTTGTTAACTGCCCTCCTATTTATACCTCAAAAATCAGATCTTCTCATTGGTTCGATGTCAAAGCAGTAAAATTCAAATTCAATTAGGTTTTAGTATCTTGGGACATAATTTAAACTGATTGGTTAAATTCAAACTGCTGTGAAAACCACCAGTATCTAGGTTACCACCAAAATGTTACATCTTTCAATTTTTCAGCACACTCTGTGACATGACAGGTGCTTGTCAGCTTTCACTCTCTCTTAAAGGTACAGTACATGCTTTCAACTTCATAACACTATTTGTCTGCAACTTTATGTCCTCATCACAACTTATTTTCCTACATATCTTAGTGTCATCTGCAAATTTAGCCACCATGCCTTCCTTCCCCCTATCTAAGTTAATGTTGAAAATTCTAAATAGCTCAGGCCCTAGAACTGACCGTTGCATAACCATATTCATCATTTCCTGCCAAACAAACAAAAAGACCAATTTCAGCATGATCTGTATTTCCTGCCAGCAAGCTAATCTTCTGTCAATGATAATATGTTGCTGTATATACCATGAATTCCTTTGCATTAATAATCTTTTATGTGAAGCTTTATCAAATTCCTTCTGAAAATTTCCTCCATAATGGCATTGTGGGTCAACTCACAGCAGGTGAACGGCAGCAGATCAAGAAGATAGCTCATGACCATCTTCTCACAGTCAATTAGGTACTGGCAATAAATGTTGGCCAGCCAGCGACACTCAGATCCGATAAAATGAATAAATAAAAATAAGTATATTAGGTGTGCCAGTTTCCCTTTATCTAGAATATATGTTACTCCTTCAAAGACTCCAACAAATTGATTGAACTTCATTTCCTTTTCAACTCATTTCCAATCTGAGAAATGTCCATCTATACCTACGATCTGTTTCCTATCTTTTAGCCAGCTTCTAGTCCATGCTGTCAAGGACCCATCAATTCCAAACATTTCTAATTTGCTAACTGACCTGCCATGAGGAACCAATTCAAATACTTTCTCAAAGTCCAAAAATACAACATCCACAGCATTGCCTTCATCCACTGCTTATGTTACCTCACTGAAGAACTCAATTAAAATTGAGTTGCCCTTGACAAAGCTATGTTGCCCTTGACAAAGCTATGTTAACTGTCTAGAATTAACTAATATTTCTCTAAGTGTATATTTATCTTAGCCTGTATTATGACCTCCATCAGTTTTCCCACTGATGTCAAGATGTAGGGTCTGTAGTTTGCCGGGTTATCCTTTGCCCCTCTCTTAAACAATGGTGTCATATTTATAATCCTCTAGATCCCCAGGTTTACTCCTGTGTTCAGAGAAGCTTGGAAAGCTTCTGTCAACAGTAGTTTTGTTGTAGTGGTTTGCTATTGCCTCCTTTTTTCAGAGTTATGACCACAAGCCAAATCTCCCTTGGCTAGATTGAGAATTGAATTTACACTTACAGTATTAATCTGAACAACATAATAGCTAGCTAGCTAACTGGCCCCCATTATGCAACTTCTAGAAGCTTATAGTGCTGATTGGTTACAATGGCTTTGGCTTGTGTGTGAGAAGACTTATTGTTCAGAGTACAGCATGAATCAGTGCATGAAGGAAAGGAAGAAATGCCCAGTATGTAATACATCTGGCACTGAACTAATTTTAAGTACTTTGTTTTGAAAAATATCTGCACAGCTCTCTAGCTGACTGAAAGAGTAAAAGTCCTCATCAGCTCCTAAACTCTTTCAACAGAGAGGTTTCTGTCCTTGTAAATGGGAAGGCCCAAGTTTGAACCCTGGTCTGTGTGAGTTCACTCATTATCCTTGCCTCCTCCAAAATTCTGCAGTTCTTTTGCCAGGACATGGAGGTGAAAACTCAACTGCAACTCCTGGTTTCTAACTGTGTCAGAAAGTCTCTCCATGAGGGATTCAGGTACAATCTGCATTGGGCACAAACAGAAAATATATCTGCTAAGACAGACTACCAGAGGACTGTTGCACCTTGGTAAAAGGCAACACCTCTGAAGGGAGGTATTGGAAAAAGTATGATAGCTGTAAAATTATTGACGTAGGACTTCAGTGTGCAGTTGCCGTATTTGCTATTGAAGTCTTTCACCAATTTTAAAGAAATATGTTCATATGCCAACCAAGGCAGGAAATATGAGTTGCATGCATGAGATGATAACTCTTGACACCAAGTTCAGGAGTGTTCCTTCAGCAGCAGACTCATTTACCTGTTTTCAGATCTGCACAACAGAAGATTCTGAAATTAGTATTGACTCGCATTAGTCAAGTGAATTTAGAGAAATGGCCTCAGACAGTCTGGGAAACACGTACTTCATCACTTCCTAAAGACCATGTTCTAGTTAAGTATCTGATCTGAATCAAGGTCTATACAATAGTAAAAGACATTTTCCATCAGTTGAGAACTCATTGAGAACAGAGAACTTTTGCCACCAAGGTTTCTGAAGTTCACCAAAGATTCGACTCTTCATTTGCTCTATGATGTTATTTAAGCACTATGATTTTCAAATTGTTTATGAGGTTCATATTTTCACAGGTGAAACTTTGGTACGATAAAGTTGGCCATCAGCTGATAGTTAATGTTTTACAAGCCACGGAGCTTCCTTCCCGAGGGGATGGTCGTCCCAGGAATCCCTATGTAAAAATGTACTTCCTTCCAGATCGAAGGTGAAGATCAAAAATCACTTTGTAACAGTTCTGTCTGATTTTGTTTTACTTTTCTTTGTTTCGCTGGGCAGTTAGGATATGAGCATCTACATACTTTGAGAAGTTGAAATTCACTTCTTATTTGGTTTCAAATGCAGAATGATGCGACATTGAGGATGTATATGTTTTAAATCATGAGGCAGTTAGGCCTATGCCTGGATTGTCACTCCATCGCTGAGTAACATTAATTGCAGCTAGGCCATCAGGTACTCTGTATAAAATGGTAGATCTACAATTACATGTCAGAGTCATTAATGGCACAAAAGGAGGCTGTTCAGGCTTTCGAGTGTCCCTGGCTGTCTGTAAATTTCTGTTACTCCTCTCTGTAAAATTTACTTCTCTCATGTACCTATCCAATTTCCTTTTGAAATCATTGGTTGTCAGCCCTTCCACCTCTGCCATGAGAAACAAGTTCCATGTCAATGCTCATTTATAAATTCTTCCATTTGTCCCCCAAATTCAGCATAAGTCCCCCATGTTTACATTTAATGCCTCTATATAAGATGCCTATATGCTTTAGCTATGCAAACAAGGAATTCATTGGTAGTAATAAATTGACTACTGCTTTCTCTCCTCATAAAAAGCCAAGGACTTTGGTTGTTTTACTCCTCTTAGAACCAGCATTGTAAATTAGGCACTGTCAGCGTATGAACACTATTTCCCCTAAACCCTTTCACTGAAAGGAATGTAAGCAACATTAAATCATGACCTGGATGTTACTTTCACCCATTAGATCATTAGAAATCACTATCTTGTACTAAAAAT
Organism: Chiloscyllium plagiosum; assembly: GCF_037043375.1. Classification (NCBI taxonomy): domain Eukaryota; kingdom Metazoa; phylum Chordata; class Chondrichthyes; order Orectolobiformes; family Hemiscylliidae; genus Chiloscyllium; species Chiloscyllium plagiosum. The sequence goes on from NW_028270141.1 coordinate 57,545,161, forward strand.
AGTAGTTTATGTTGAGAGAGGAGATTCTGTATATTCCTTTAGCACCCATTGTCATGCATTCTTGAGACCTGCATGCCTCCTTTATCTTTAATACATCTCTCATGCCTCCATGCATCTTCCATATCTGTTCACCCAGTTCCCACTGTGGCAAGAACTCATCAGCCCCACAACAACCTCAGGAGGAGTTAGAAATGCTTGTGAAATAAATAATCATCTACTCAAGTGACAAGACTTTTAAAAAATACCTGTCAAAAAAGGCTCTTGTTTCCACAACATTGACCCCAGAACATGCACAAACTCTCATTTAGATACCTCAGTCTGAGACTTCATATGCAGAGTCTTGTTCTCTGCAAACAAAGGAACATGTTCAAATCTTATACCCTTCGAATTATTTTGGAGTTTTGAATTCCATGGCATTACCTCAGCTAATTAACAGCTATTTGATGCATAAGTAGATGTGATGGTATTGTTGCATTTGTCTTGATGAATGGAAGATTAAACGCTTTGATATCATATTCCTTTTCAGCAAAATTAGTCACTTTTGCTAGTGTAAAAGAAAATGTGTACTTGGAAGTGATCCAGTTGTCTTCCCTGTATAATGGAAACTTGCTATATATCTCATCATTACTTTTCCCCAAATCAGTTCTTCCAGAACGACATTTAGTCTCTGTTAATATGCAACTGTGACATTGCAATTATCAAACATAAGTTTATCATATGGCCTGAGAAAATTGAGTTTGGTGTGCAGTGGATAATTTTATGAATCATAGAATTGTATAGCAAAGAAGGAGGCCATTTGATCCATTAACTTGCACCTGTCATTTTGAAGATCAATCCAATTAGTTTCAGATTTTTTCTCTATATCCTTGAAAAATATCATATTTATCCAGTTCCATTTTGCAAACCAAGTGATTATGTACACCTTGCAATCAGGCACTCAAAACTTGAACATTAAAAATTCCATCTCATGTCTCCATCGATTCTTTAGCGAATTGCCTTCAATCTTTGATTGTCCACCATCCAACTATTAAAAACCATTTCTCATTATTTATTCTATCAGAACCCTTTTAGACATCCATATCAAATCAACTCATAGCTTCTCTCCTAATGAGAACAACCCCAATGAACGTATTCTATTCCAGAATGAAGCCGTGTACTTGAATCCTTTAAAGATTTTTTTAGTTCACCCTGTAAGATCAAGAAGATCCTTCAGTATGGGAGGGAAGAACCTTTGAGTCCAATTATGGGACCGAGATGACCCTTGAGCCTTGCTGTGGGGCTGAGAGAACCCTAGAGTCTGACTTTTGATAATCAAGACATTTTTTTCTCCACTGTTTTGCTTCATATTTCTGAATAGTGCAGACAAGAAGCTGTTGTTCCAAATGGACTGGTGTTTTGTATGTGATGGAATACTCCCCACTTAGCTGAAAGAGTGCAGCTCCAGCTACATTCAAGAAGTTCAACAGAGTCAGGACAAAGTAGGTCACTTGGTAGACACTACATCCACAAATATCTACTCCCTGTGCCACCAATGCTCAGTTGCAGCAGTGTGTACCTTTGACAAGATACATCGCAAAAATTCACCTAAGCTTCTTAGAACCTTTCAAACCGATGAACACAACCATAAAGAAGGAAAGGCAAAGAAACACATGCGAATACCACCACTTGCAAGTTCTCTTCCAAGCCACTCACCATCCTAACATGAAAATATGTTGTCATTATTTCTTCCTGAATGGCATTGAGTCATAGAGTAATTCAGCATTGGAATAGACCCTTTGGTCCAATTCGTCCAGGTCAAGCAGGCATCCTATGCAGAACTAGTCTTATTTGCCTGCATTTTGTCTCTATCTTCTAATCCTCTCCTATGCATTTACCTGTCTAAATGTATTTTAATTTCAGAAAAGTTCTTGTAATTGTACTCGCCCCTACCAGGTCCTCTGGCAACTCATTACATACCCACACCAACATCTTTATGAAAAAATTGCCCCTCAGGTCCCTTTGAAGTCTTTCCCCTCTCACTTTATATCTGTGCCATCTAGATTTGGACTCCTCTGCCCTTGGAAAAAGCCCTTAGCTATTCACCTTATCTATGGCTCTCAGTTTTATAAGCCTCTAGAAGCATCAGCCTTCAATGTCCAGGGAAAAATACCCCATCCTGTCCAGCTTGTACTTATTACTGAAAACCCTCTCTCCTGGCAAGATCCTTGTAATTTTTTACTGTACTATTTCTAGTTTAACCCTGAAGAAGGGCTTATGCCCGAAACGTCGATCCTCCTGTTCCTTGGATGCTGCCTGACCTGCTGCGCTTTTCCAGCAACACATTTTCAGCTAGTTCAACAATAACCTTCTATAGCAAAGTGACCAGAATTGTACTCAATATTCCAATATTGGCCTCACAGAAGTGTCTTGTACAGCCGTAACATGACGTCCCAATTCCTATACTCAATGCTGTGACCAATGAAGACAAGCGTGCCAAACATTTCTTCACCACTCTGTACACCTGCGACTCTACTTTCAAGGAGCTATGAAACTGCACCCATGGGCCCCTCTATTCAACAATACTGCTCAGACCCCAAAAATTAACTGTTTAGGTCCTGCCCTGTTTTGCCTAACCAAAATGCAACACCTTGCATTTATACAAATTAAACTCCATTTAAAGACTAAAATCATTCATATCATTGACCAGGTAACATTTGAAAACATAACTGTATTGAGCATTGATAAGTCTGACAGACCAAATGTACTTCATACCAGAATTTCAGAGGTAGCAGTAATGGACATAATAATTACATTGTGAATCACTCTATTTAAGAAACAAATGGGCAGCACGGTGGCACAGTGGTTAGCACTGTTGCCTCACAGTGCCAGAGACCTGGGTTCAATTCCCACCTCAGACAACTGTCTGTGTGGAGTTTGCACATTCTCCCCATGTCTGCGTGGGTTTCCTCCGGGTGCTCCGGTTTCCTCCCACAGTCCAAAAATGTGCAGGTTAGGTGAATTGGCCATGCTAAATTGCCCGTACTGTTAGGTGTAGGGGAATGGGTCTGGGTGGGTTGTTCTTCGGAGGGTCAATGTGGACTTGTTGGGCCGAAGGGCCTGTTTCCACACTGTAAGTAATCTAATCTAATCTAATCTGTTACTTCTTGGCCCATTGGCTTATCTGGTAAAGGTCCTGTTATACACTGAGAAAACCTTGTTTCACTAGCACGGTGGCTCAGTGGTTAGCACTGCTGCCTCACAGCACCAGGGTCCCAGGTTCGATTCCAACCTAGGGCGACAGTGTGTGGAGTTTGCACGTTCTCCCTGTGTCTGTGTGGGTTTCTTCCCACAGTCCAAAGATGAGCAGGTCAGGTGAATTGGCCATGGTAAATTGCCCATAGTGTTAGGTGCATTAGTCAGAGAGAAATGGGTCTGGATGGGTTACTCTTTGGAGGGTCAGTGTGGACTTGTTGGGCTGAAGGGCCTGTTTCCACACTGTAGGGAATCTAATCTAATCTAATATTGCCACGGTGGCATCCGCAAAGGTACAAACCAGACCTCCTAAATTCTCACCAAGTGATTCAAATAGGCAGCTTACGACCACCATCTCTGCAAAATTAGTGTTGAGTAACAAATGCTGGCCCAGCTAGCGATGCCCACATCCTTGATCTGAATATGAAAATAATTGATTTATTTTGAATAAACCTGGCTGCACCTGTTTACAGGATGTGGGATAATTCTGTCTTTTAATCTCAGGCAGAAAAAGGCTTCAACTAGTTGCAACATTCTGTAACTTTCCCAGTTTTTTGTGGATTTTAATGAAATAAAATGTGTTGGCTTGTCCCTGAGAGAGAGATTCGGATTTCATGCTTGTGACGTGATTAAGACCTCCAGTTTCTATCTTTAACATCATCCAGCTTCTCTCCTTCTGCTCTGTGTCTTTGTTGTCTCTGGACTAGACTAGAGATACAGACAACAAACTGGTCTTTAACATCCTATCTTCCATAAAGTTGAGGCTATCCAAAACTCTGCCTGTGTTTTAACATCTCAGTAAGCTCCACTCCCCTCACATTCGTGATCTTTAAACTGCATTGGCAATGGCTTGATTTTACAATTTTCATCTTTGATTTCAAATTATTTTATGGCCTTGCCCAGCATGATCTCTGTAGTCTCCCTTAACCTCCAAGATGTCCGCACTCATCCCATTATTTCCTCTTGTGGGATTGGGATAAAAGTACCAGTTTTCTCGGTAATTAAGGCACATAAAGACACCATTCAGCCCAACCAGTCCATGATGGTGTTCGTGAAACTTTCTCCCAACTTTTCTTATCTTAATATGATACCTTCTCCCTCATATGTTTACCCAGCTTTCCTATATGTTTCACTGCTATTCCCATCAACACTGCCTGCAGTACTGAGTTACACATTTTCTTTCGATAAAGGGGGTTCCTCAGAAATCCCTAGTGAAGTTTTTGCAGACTATCTTATATCTGTGACACTAGCTGTGCTCTTCCACTTAAAGAGGAAGTATTCTCATTGTATCCACTATGCAAAAGCCTTTCAAAGATTTAAATTTTTATTTGTTTTTTTCTCAGCCTGTCAATTCTTTCCTGGTCTCTAAACCCACAAATTTATGGACTCAAACTTGTAAATATTCTCCATATCCTCTCCAGAGCCTCAATATCCGTTTTTACAAGTTGGTGACCAAAATTACAGGCAGTGTTGTGAATGTGGTCTAAACCAGGTTTAGATTAGATTAGATTACAGTGTGGAAACAGGCCCTTCGGCCCAACAAGTCCACACCGACCCGCCAAAGCGAAACCCACCCATACCCCTACATTTACCCCTTACCTAACACTACAGGCAATTTAGTATGGCCAATTCACCTGACCCTGCACATCTTTGGATGGTGGGAGGAAACCGGAGCACCCGGAGGAAACCCACGCAGACACGGGGAGAACGTACAAACTCTACACAGTCAGTCGCCTGAGGCGGGAATTGAACCCGGGTCTCTGGTGCTGTGAGGCAGCAGTGCTAACCACTGAGCCACCGTGCTAGTGAAACAGGACCTTTACCAGATAAGCCAATGGGCCAAGAAATAACAGATTAGATTAGATTAGATTACTTAATGTCACTACTTTTCAATTCTATTCCTCCAGAAATAAAACCTGGTGCTTGGTTACCTTATTTATAAGCACGCTCATCTATGCTGCAACTTTTAATTATTGGTGTTTTTATCCAAGATTCTTTATTCTTCTACCCCACCAAGGCTCAGATTTCTCATAATAAATGATCTTCCTGTTCCTCTTACTGAAATGGGTGAACTCATGTATATCATGTATTCATAAATATGTTGTGCTTTATTTGCTAATTCTGCCAGTTTATTGATGTCCTTCTGTAATTTGTTATAGTAATAACTGTGCCTCTAATCTACTGTCATCAACAAGTTTGGAAAGTGTGCTTTGTATTCCATATTCTGAATCATTGATATTAATAATGACAACAGAGTTCCCAGTCATAATGCTTGAGGATCACCAGCTCCCACTTTTTGCCACTCCAGTTAATTCCCCTCTACTCCCATGTTTTGCTTTCTGTCCTGAAGCCAACGAGCAATCTATTCTATCACTTATCCCTGACCCCATGCTTCATTAGTGCCACAATTCATTTATGTAATGTGAGACACCTAATCAAAAGCTTTTTGTAAAATCTGGATGATATATATCTACTGCATTATCATTATCCAATATCTCTGTTACTTCTTAAAAAAAATCAATATGGTTGGTTAAACTAGAGTTTTATTTTGAAATCAATGCTGATTATTTATTGTCATCTTTCTCATTTTTTAGCTGGTCTTCTAGTCTCTACTCTAGTACAGATTCCATTATTTGTCTAACTTCTGATGCTTTATGGACTGGTACATAACATCTTGGATATGTTCTGTTCCCTCTGAAATATAGAATTGACATTGGCTGTCAATCAGTATTTTAACACAACATGTTGTTTTCCTGATGAATTATTGCATTATCTAAGTGAAAGAGTACGTCTGTTAACTCTTCCCTAGATTGTTTCCACATATTTAGTCATAGAGCCATAGAGATGTACAGCATGGAAACAGACCCTTCGGTCCAACCTGTCCATGCCAACCAGATATCCCAACTCAATCTAGTCCCACCTGCCAGCACCCGGCCCATATCCTTCCAAACCCTTCCTATTCATATACCCATCCAAATGCCTCTTAAATGTTGCAATTATACCAGCCTCCACCACATCCTCTGGCAGCTCATTCCATACACGTACCACCCTCTGCGTGAAAACATTGCCCCTTAGGTCTCTTTTATATCTTTCCCCTCTCACCCTAACCTATGCCCTCTAGTTCTGGACTCTCTGACCCCAGGGAAAAGACTTTGTCTATTTATCCTATCCATGCCCCTCATAATTTTGTAAACCTTTATAAGGTCACCCCTCAGCCTCTGACGCTCCAGGGAAAACAGCCCCAGCCTGTTCAGCCTCTCCCTATAGCTCACATCCTCCAACCCTGGCAACATCCTTGTAAATCTTTTCTGAACTCTTTCAAGTTCATTGCATCCATTTTTTATTTTAAATGTACTTATCTCTTCGTTCATCTTGTTTTCAAGATGTTTGTCTGTTGTTCTATCTCACTGATATATTCCAAGACATTTATTTTAATATTTCTGCCCCATTTCTACTATTCCATCAAGTGCCAAAAGCATATTTGCCTGGTTTTGTATGTACTGGAAGCTACAAATATTAACACACATTACAGTTCTTTGCAAACAAAGAGAACATATTTATATTTAGATTTTAATGTCCTGTGTACATAAGTACAGGAGTACAATAAAAAGTATACGAGGTCACCATTCTCTGGAGCAATCTTAGTATAGAAAAGGCAGGATTAAAAACAGAAACAAAAATAAAAGGAACAACCAAAAGTAAAGCAATTGTCCAAATTGCACTTTTCTCCCATCCCTCCCCTTGTCATGTGTCCTTGCCACAAGAAAAGAAAAGCCACAAAGTCCATCCCATACTGTGCCCATGTAAACACTGCAAAGTAGATCATAGCATTTCATAGGATCACTTTCCCTAACCAATCCAAATCAACCTGTCAGGTTTAAATCTGAACTAAAGCCTGGCAGTTAACTGTCAATCATCATTAATTGTTATACTGTTCTGGCAAAGTCCAGTAACCAACCAATAAACATTGACATCCAGTATAAATTTTGTTCTCTTCTTACATTGGTATTCTTGCCCTCTTTGTCTTTATTCTTCCTGATGAATATAAAACACAAAGTTCAACCAACTTTTTTTTTCAGCCGTACTCAAGTTCTGTATCCTTAATGACTATTTTTACATCTCTCATCTGCTCAGGTTCATTTCCCAATACTAATCCAATAGTGAATCTTCAACTGGGCTTTTCACATACCAAGTTGTAGATATTGTAGGACCTCCATTCCCTTAAACCTTTCCCTACTCCTTCTGTCCCTTTCATGTCAGTTAAAAATCCCGTGATAGTTTCCTCATCTAGAGTCATAGAGGTCTTGATCTTCATACTGCAATCTGTCTTATGGTCTTATATCACACAAAAATGTCCTTTGACCCATTGAAACTACATTTGACTACACCAGTCAAAAACAAACACCTAACTATTGGAGAAAGGCCAATTTTGACAGTATTAGGCAAGAACTTTCAAAAGCTGATTGGAAGCAGATGTTCACAGGTAAAAGGACGCTGGAAAATGGGAAGCCTTCAGAAATGAGATAGCAAGAATCCAGAGAAAGTATATTCCTGTCAGGGTGAAAGGGAAGGCTGGTCGCTATAGGAAATGCTGGATGACTAAAGAAATTGAGGGTTTGGTTAAGAAAAAGAAGGAAGCATATGTCAGGTACAGACAGGATAGATCAAGTGAATTCTTAGAAGAGTATAAAGAAAGTAGGAGTATACTTAAGAGAGAAATCAGGAGGGCAAATTGGGAACATGAGATAGCTTTGCCAAATAGAATTAAGGAGAATCCAAAGGGGTTTTACAAATATATTAAGGACAAAAGGGTAACTAGGGAGAGAATGGGGCCCCTCAAAGATCAACAAGGTGGCCTTTGTGTGGAGCCACAGAAATGGGGGAGATACTAAATGAATATTTTGCATCAGTATTTACTGTGGGAAAGGTTATGGAAGATATAGACTGTAGGGAAATAGATGGTGACATCTAGCAAAATGTCTAGATTACAGAGGAGGAAATGCTGGATGTCTTGAAACAGTTAAAGGTGGATAAATCCCCAGGACCTGATCAGGTGTACCTGAGAACTCTGTGGGAAGCTAGAGAAGTGATTGCTGGGCCTGTTGCTGAGATATTTGTATCATCGATAGTCACAGGTGAAGTGCCGGAAGACTGGAGGTTGGCATACGTGGTGCCACTGTTTAAGAAGGGTGGTAAGGACAAGCCAGGGAACTATAGACCAGTGAGCCTGATCTCGGTGGTGGGCAAGTTGTTGGAGGGAATTCTGAGGGAAGGATGTACATGTATTTAGAAAGGCAAGGACTGATTCGGGATAGTCAACATGGCTTTGTGCGTGGGAAAGATTGATGAGGGCAGAGCAGTAGATGTGATCTATATGGACTTCAGTAAGGCGTTTGACAAGGTTCCCCATGGGAGACTGATTAGCAAGGTGAGATCTCATGGAATACAGAGAGAACTAGCCATTTGGATACAGAACTGGCTCAAAGTTAGAAGACAGAGGGTGGTGGTAGAGGGTTGTTTTTCAGACTGGAGGCCTGTGACCAGTGGAGTGCCACAAGGATCGGTGCTGGGCCCTCTACTTTTTGTCATTTACATAAATGATTTGGATGCGAGCGTAAGAGGTATAGTTAGTAAGTTTGCAGATGACACCAAAATTGGAAGTGTAGTGGACAGCGAAGAGGGTTACCTTAGATTACAACGGATCTGGACCAGATGGGCCAATGGGCTGAGAAGTAGCAGATGGAGTTTAATTCAGATAAATGCGAGGTGCTGCATTTTGGAAAAGCAAATCTTAGCATGACTTATACACTTAATGGTAAGGTCCTAGGGAGTGTTGCTGAACAAAGGGACTTTGGAGTGCAGGTTCATAGCTCCTTTAAAGTGACGTCGCAGGTAGATAGGATAGTGAAGAAAGCGTTTGGTATGCTTCCCTTTATTGGTCAGAGTATTGAGTACAGGAGTTGGGAGGTCATGTTGTGGCTGTACAGGACATTGGTTAGGCAAATGTTGGAATATTGTGTGCAGTTCTGGTCTCCCTCCTATCGGAAAGATGTTGTGAAACTTGTAAGGGTTCAGAAAAGATTTACAAGGATGTTGCCAGGGTTGGAGGATGTGAGCTACAGGGAGAGGTTGAACAGGCTGGGGCTGTTTTCCCTGGAGTGTCGGAGGCTGAGGGGTGACCTTATAAAGGTTTACAAAATTATGAGGGGCATGGATAGGATAAATAGGCAAAGTCTTTTCCCTGGGGTCGGGGAGTCCAGAACTAGAGGGCATAGGTTTAGGATGAGAGGGGAAAGATATAAAAGAGACCTAAGGGGCAATGTTTTCACGCAGAGGGTGGTACGTGTATGGAATGAGCTGCCAGAGGATGTGGTGGAGGCTGGTATAATTGCAACATTTAAGAGGCATTTGGATGGGTATATGAATAGGAAGGGTTTAGAGGGATATGGGCCGGGTGCTGGCAGGTGGGACTAGATTGGGTTGGGATATCTGGTCGGCATGGATGGGTTGGACCGAAGGGTCTGTTTCCATGCTGTACATCTCTATGGCTCTATGAGTCTATCTGATTTTCCAGCAGATTATTCATGGGGTTGCATGCTTTGGCATCACAAGTGCATATCTAAGTACTTCTTAAATGTTATTAGGGTTTTTGTGTCTGCCACCATTACAGGCAGTGTGCTCCAAATTGCCACCACCGTCTGGGTGATAAAACATTTTTTCACATCCCCTGTAAGCCTCTGCTCCTTATCTGAATTTGACCACATATTTCTACATCCAACTCCCTTCCATTATAAGGAAGTCTGTCATCTACTTTATCAGCATGATGGATCCTATGTTATCTTTTTATCTGTATTCATATGGATTCTATTTTTATCTTAATGATTGCTGTGTTCATCTTCATGACTGCTATTTGTTATTCTGAATAAGTACATCTACTTCACCTGTCTGCTTTCTCTCATTATCATTTCTTATATATTTTCTTGTGTTAAATGTTGAATGTTTAATATCCAGCCATGAATATTTTAGAACATAGAACATAGAACATAGAAGAATACAGCGCAGTACAGGCCCTTGGGCCCTCGATGTTGCGCCGATCCAAGCCCACCTAAACTACACTAACCCACTATCCTCCATATACCTATCCAATGCCCTCTTAAATGCCCATAAAGAGGGAGAGTCCACCGCTGTTACTGGCAGGGCATTCCATGAACTAACGACTCGCTGAGTGAAGAACCTACCCCTAACATCAGTCCTATATCTACCCCCCCTTAATTTAAAGCTATGCCCCCTTGTAATACCCGACTCAATACGCGGGAAAAGGTTCATACTGTCGACCCTATCTAACCCCCTAATCATCTTGTACACCTCAATCAAGTCACCCCTAAACCTTCTTTTCTCTAGTGAAAACAGCCCCAAGTGCCTCAGTCTTTCCTCATACGATTTTCCTTCCATACCAGGCAACATCCTGGTAAACCTCCTCTGCACCCGTTCCAATGCCTCCACATCCTTCCTATAGTATGGCGACCAAAACTGCACACAATATTCCAGATGCGGCCGTACCAGAGTCTTATACAACTGCATCATGACCTCAGGACTCCGGAACTCAATTCCTCTACCAATAAAAGCCAGTACGCCATATGCCTTCCTCACCGCACTATTTACCTGGGTGGCAACTTTAAGAGATCTGTGTACATGGACACCAAGATCCCTCTGCTCATCCACACTACCAAGTATCCGACCATTAGCCCAGTACCCCATCTTTTTGTTATTCTTCCCAAAGTGAATCACCTCGCACTTAGCTACATTGAATTCCATCTGCCACCTTTCTGCCCAGCTCTGCAGCTTCTCTATATCCTGCTGTAACCTGCCACATGCTTCCTCACTGTCAACAACTCCTCCGACTTTCGTATCATCCGCAAACTTGCTCACCCAACCTTCTAACCCCTCTTCCAGGTCATTTATAAAAATGACAAACAGCAATGGTCCCAAAACAGATCCTTGCGGAACACCGCTAGTGACGGCACTCCATGAAGAAACTTTGCCATCAACTACTACCCTCTGTCTTCTTCCATCCAGCCAATTCCTAATCCAAACCTCCAACTCACCCTCAATGCCATATCTCCGTATTTTCTGCAGTAGCCTACCATGGGGAACCTTATCAAACGCCTTACTAAAATCCATATATACCACATCTACCGCTTTCCCCTCATCAACCTCCTTCGTCACCTTTTCAAAGAATTCAATAAGGTTTGTGAGGCACGACTTGCCCTTCACAAAACCATGCTGACTATCCTTGATCACATTATTCCTATCCAGATGTGCATAAATCCTATCCCTTACAATTCTCTCTAAGACTTTGCCCACAACAGAAGTGAGACTCACCGGCCTATAGTTACTAGGGCTATCCCTACTCCCCTTTTTGAACAAGGGAACCACATTTGCTATCCTCCAGTCTTCTGGGACTACTCCTGTAGACAAAGAGGACATAAAAATCAAGGCCAATGGCTCTGCAATCTCCTCCCTTGCTTCCCAGAGAATCCTAGGATAAATGCCATCAGGCCCAGGGGACTTATCTATTTTCACCTTTTCCAGGATTTCCAACACCTCTTCTCTACATACCTCAAAGCCATCCATTCTACTTATTTGTGCCTCAGTATTCTCATCGACAACAATGCCCTGTTCCTGAGTGAATACTGAAGAAAAGTATTCATTCAGTGTCTCCCCAATCTCTTCCGCCTCCACACGCAACTTCCCCCTACTATCCTTGACTGGACCTATTCCTACCCTAGTCATTCTTTTATTCCTAACATACCTATAGAAAGCCTTAGGGTTTTGTGCTTGTGTCGACTATTTCTCGTCTCTATCACAGATGCCCACCTTCTACATTCAATGCCTAACTCCTGATACTCTGAGTCAGAATGGTTTGTGGTGGAGACATTTACTTGGTGCAGTTTCTCTTTTCACAAATTCTTATATTCTGTAGTCCAGGCTCCCAACCTGCTATGCCACATCTTGCCCAAGCAGTATGTTAGTTAATTAATTAGTCGTTTTTTTTGTAGTCTAGTCTAATTTCATCACACAGTAGGTACCGCATACTGTGTCTTGCTTGCCCTTATTTCCACCTTTGAGTACTAATAATAGTATTAGTGGACAAATAGGTGAAAACTATAAAAAAACAGTTGAAATAAAGCTTTCTCTTTAAAGAGTGTATGCAGGAAATGTAATGTATGTGGACTTTAGAAGAGCCTTTGTCACGCTTGGTGTATGAATTTACTAGAGGAGGTTGAAGTGTGGAATCCAAAAAAAATGCCAAGGTTTAAAAATGCCAAGGAGGGAATTGAAAATTTTGCAAAGTGGTTTGGAAGTTAAGTTCAGTTCTAGGCTCGCTTTTGTTTCATATGTATGTCAATGGTTTGGAATAGACAGCAATGGAAATTGTTGAAATTGGATGTTTGTAGGAAATGTATATGATTAAAGGAAATGAAAAGAGAATAGATATAAGGAAACGAATGAAAGTGATGACAGAAAGTCCATGACACCCAGTTAGTTCTATATCATTGACTAAGAAAGACAATAAGCTGGGTGCCGTGCTATGGAGCAGTAGAAAAGTTTTATACAAAGAACAAAGAAAATTTAAAGCCCAAGAACTGGCCCTTCGGCCCTCCAAGCCTGTGCCAATCCAAATCAAATGTCTAAACCTATATCCCAATTCCTTAGAATCTGTATCCTTCTGCTCCCCACCTACTCAAGCAACTGTCCAGACGCACCTTAAATGAATCTACCGTGCTGGCCTCTACTACCTCTGCTGGTAACGTGTTCCAGGCACCTACCATCCTCTGTGTAAAGTACTTTCCATATGTATCTCCCTTAAACTTTTCATCTTTCACCTTGAATGCATGACCGCTCGTTATTGAATCCCTCACCCTAGGAAAAAGCTTTTGGGCAAAACGATGGTTCAGTGGCTAATACTGTTGCTTCACTGCGCCAGCGACCCGGGTTTAATTCCTACCTCGGGCAACTGTCTGTGTGGAGTTTGCACATTCTCCCTGTGTCTGCATGGGTTTCCTCAGGGTGCTCTGTTTCTTCCCACAATCCAAAGATGAGCAGGTCAGGTGAATTGGCCATGCTAAATTGCCAGAGTCGGGGTAAATATAGGGTAGGGGAATGGGTCTGAGTAGGTTACTCTTCAGTTGGTTGGTCTGGACTTGTTGGGCCTGTTTCTGTAGGGAATCTAATCTAATCTAATCTATCCACCCTGTCTATACCCTTCATGATTTTGTACACCTCAATCAGGTCCCTCCTCAATCTCTTTTTTTTTCTAATGGAAACAATCCTAACCTACTCAACCTCTCTTCATAACCAGCACCTTCCATACCAGGCAACATCCTTGTAAACCTTCTCTGCACCCGCTCCTAAGCGCCCACATCCTTTTGGTAAAGCGGCGACCAGAACTATACACAGTTAAAAATCACACACCAGGTTATAGTCCAACAGGTTTATTTTGAAGCACTAGCTTTCAGAGTGCTGCTCTTTCATCCATACAATCTTATGGAGAGTAAGATTGTATGATACAGAATTTATATCAGAAGTTTACAGTGTGATGTAACTGAAATTATATATTGAAAAAGACCTGGATTGTTTGTTAAGTCTCTCATCTTTTAGAATGATCATGTTGGTTTCAGTTCTTTCATATGTAAATCACAAAGTTTTTTAAAAAAGTTGCATTCTCAAATGAACTTTAACAATTGGTGTCATGTCAACCCAGATTGAAGGTGTTTGCTTCCCTGCGTGAGGCTGTCTGTGCCAAAATGGTCAGACTGATTCTAATCTAAAAAATGGATTTACAAAATCTTACATGGATTTATGCAGTTTTTGAACAAAGTAAAATGTAATTCTGCAAGTACAAATTCACCCCACAAACTTGTATGTGTATGTGTGTGTGGGGTGGGGGGGCTTATGAGTGTCTGTGACAGAGTGCATGTATGTGTGAGAGTGTGAGTGTAAAGGGCTATAAATCTGTGAGAGTGTATGTGTGGGAGTGTATGTGAGTAGATGAGAGAGGGTCTGCGTGAGAGTATGTGTGTTGGGAGAGAGTGTCTGTGTGCGTCCGTCTGTCTGTGTGTGCATAGTTCAATGCCTCCCCCGCCCCACCCCCCCACACACACACTCTTATCCACATGCACACATTCTCATAAAAGTTGTGGGGTGACTTTGTACTTGCAGAATTACATATTGCTTTGTTCAAAAACCACATGAATTCATGTAAGATTCTGTAAATCTGTTTTTTAGATTAGAATCAGTCTGACCATTGCAACACAGACAGCCTCACACAGGGAAGCTCACACCTTCAATACATTATCTGAGCCGACATGACACCAATTGTTAAAATTCACTTGAGAATGTAACTTTTTTTAAAAAAGCTTTGCGCTTTAAAAGAACTAAAAGCAACTAAAAGATGAGAGACTTAACAAATAACCCAGGTATTTTTCAATATATAATTTCAGTTACATCACACTGTACACATTTCCTATAAAGTCTGTCTCTTACAATCTTACTCTGCACAACCACCTGATGAAGGAGCAGCACCCCGAAAGCTCGTGCTTCCAAATAAACCTGTTGGACTATAACCTGGTCTTGTGTGATTTTTAACTTTGTACACCTCAGTCCAACACTGGCATCTCCAAATCAGAACTGTACACAGTATTCTAAATGGAGCCGAACTAAAGTCTTGTACAATTTTAACATGATTTGCCAGCTCTTATACTCAATATCCTGTCCAATAAAGGCAAGCATACCATATGCCTTCTTGACCACTCTATTCAGCTTCAAGGTACAATGGAGCTGAACTCCCAGATCTCTTTGCTCATCAACTTTTCTCAAGACTCTTCCATTTACAGTATAGTTCACTCTAGAATTAGACCATCCAAAATGCATCGCCTCACATTTGCTTGGATTGAACTCCAATTGCCACTCCGCCCATCTCTCCAGTTTATCTATATTCTCCTGTATTCTTTGACAACCCCCTATGCTTTCTGCTACTCCACCAATCTTCGTGTCATCTGCAAACTTACTGATCAGACCACAAATGCCCTCTTTCAGATAATTTTTGTATGTCACAAACAACAGTGGCCCCAGCACTGATCCCTGTGGAACACATGGGTCATCTTTCTCCATTTAAAGAAACTTCCTTCAACTGCTACTCTCTATTTCCTGTTGCACAACCAGTTCTTTATCCACCTAACTAGAACAACCCTGCATACCATGTGACTTCATTTTCTCCATTAGTTTACCATGGGGAACCTTATAAAATGCCTTATTAAAGTTCATGTATATTACATCTATAGCCCTTCCTTCATCTATCACTTCCTCGAAGAACTCTATTAAGTTGGTAAGGCATGATCCTCTCGTGCCACCCTCAGCAACCTGGGATAGATCCCATCCGGTCCTGGGGATTTGTCCACTTAATATCCTTTAGCCTACCCAACACATCCTCCTTCCTTATGTCAATGTGATCCAGAGTAAACAAACTTCTATCTCTAATCTCAACATTTATCATGTCCGTCTCCTCAGTGAACATTGATGCAAAGTAATCATTGAGAATCTCACCCATTTTCTCAAGCTTGACATACCACCTTCTTTCCTTATCCTTTAGTGTACCAACCCTTTCTCTAGTCACCCTCTTGCTTCTTCTATATGAATAAACGGCTTTGAGATTCTCCTTAATTATGCTCGCCATAGCTATTTCATGACTCCTTTTAGCCCGCTTGATTCCTCGTTTAAGATTGGTCCTACTCTCCTGATATTCTTCCAAGGACCGTTCTGTTCTTAGCTGCTTGGACCTTATGTACACTTCCATTTTCCTCTTGGCTAGTAGCACGATTTCTCCTGTTATCCATGGTTCACAAATCTTGCCTTTCCTATCCCTTGTTTTCAAAGGGACACTACCTTCAACCTATCTTTGAAAGCCTCCCACATATCAAATGTGGACTTCCCTTGAAATAGTTGCCCCCCATCCACATTTCCAAGCTCCTGCTGAACTTTGATATAATTGGCCTTAGCCCAGTTTCATATTCATAGGTTCAAGGTTATACATTTAAAAAATATGAAACTAAACAATGGAAATTTTGTTTTATAATAAAAGGTATATAAAATACAATTCAAAATGTTTTGATGAGGCAATATCAAATCTCAGAGACCTCAGGCAGAATGTCGTAGCCAGGACAGTGTATAATATCGATTCACCCAGATAAAGTCTGTTGTGAGGACATGTTGATATAAAGTAGGATTTGCCAGGTAAAATGTTTATTTAGAAGAGACATGGTTATTAGGCAACACAATGAAGGAATGGAACATGTTGGATAGAAGTGCTTCAATAATTTTTGATTAGATTACTTACAGTGTGGAAACAGGCCCTTCGGCCCAACAAGTCCACACCGACCCTCCGAAGAGCAACCCACCCCCTATATTTACCCCTTCACCTAACAGTACTGGCAATTTAGCATGGCCAATTCACCTAACCTGCACATTTTTGGACTGTGGGAGGAAACTCATGCAGACGCAGGGAGAATGTGCAAACTCCACACAGACAGTTGCCTGAGGCGGGAATTGAACCCGGGTCTCTAACACTGTGAGGCAGCAGTGCTAACCACTGTGCCACCGTGCCGCTCACAATGGAGAACTCCAGAATGGGATCACACAACACCAGGTAATAGTCCAACAGGTTTATTTGGAAGTACTAGCTTTCAGAGCACCACTCCTTCATCGGGTATCTAATGGGGCAGGATCATAAGACCCAGAATTTATAGCAAAAGATCATAGTGTCATGCAACTAATGTTATATATTGAACACACGTAGATTGCTGTTAAGTCTTTCATCTTTTAGATTGGGTTGCGGGTATTGATTCATTAATATGTAAATCCCACAGCTTTTTCTATTCACATTGCCATGATAACTTAAGGTTTTATAAAAGAAAGGTGACATCTCAGCTCAGACAATGCATTAAAGGTATGAAGTTACAATCTCTCTGTATTCCAATGTTGAGTGTGCATGTCTCTCAGATTTGGAGGTGCCGGTGTTGGACTGGAGTGTACAAAGTTAAAAATCACACAACACCAGGTTATAGTCCATCAGGTTTATTTAGAAGCACTAGCTTTCAGAGCCCTCCAAAAGCTAGTGCTTCCAAATAAACCTGTTGAACTATAACCTGGTGTTGTGTGATTTTTAACTATGTCTCTCAAACACATTCTCACCCATGTGCACACCCTCTCACAGGCTTATACTCCATTACACTCACGCACACATTCTATCAAGCAAATGCACGTACACACTCTCGCATACACACTCTCGCATACACACTGTCACGTACATATTCTCACGTACACACTCTCACATACACATTCACATGCACACATTCTCTCTCACAAATACATTCTCTCTCCCTCACATGCATGCACGTGCACATGTAAGTCTATATGGTGAAGTTGTATTTGCAGAATTGGATTTGCAGATACATTCTATTTTGTACAAAAAAGTGCACAATCTCTAGGCAGTCAATCCATGTGGAATTTTATAAATTCCTCCTTTGGAAATAGAACCAGTGTGACTCAAGTTTGGAATACAGACTGACTGTAACCTATTACCTTTAATGCATTGTCTGAGCTGAGATGTCACTTTTTTAAGATAAAACTTTAAGTTATTTCAGGAATGTGAATTGAAAGAAGTTCTGGGATTTATGTATTAATGAATTGATACCTACAACCCATTCTGAAAGATGACAGACTTAATAGCAATCTACATGTGTTCAATATATCACATAAGTTGCATGATACTATGATCTTTTGCTATAAATTATGTGCCTTATGATACTGCCCCACTAGTTAACTGATGGAGGAGTGATGCTCTGAAAGCTAGTGCTTCCAAATAAACCTGTTTGACTATAACCTGGTGATGTGAGATTTTTAACTTTACAGAGTTATGATGTTATAAAATTTCTTTCCAGGATTAGTCATCAAGTAATTGTTTCTTATCAGCTGTGTACATGTATGACCACCAAGACATTCAGAAGGCATGGTGCAGACTGCTCATAAGTTTTTCATTTCAGGGTATCTCTCAGAAAAAATCAAAGGTGTGACCTTATTGAATCATGAGGCTGCATAAGTGAATGTAATTTAAAGGTTATTGCAAATAGGACAAAAACATTTGAAGTTCCAGATTAGGCTGGATTTGTGGAACAAAACAAAAACACTGAAGGGCTGTGAGCACATAGTGAATGTGTGGTTCGTGGTTTTTGCTCATGTGAAAGGGAATGCTATGAGCTATTAATTAGCCATTGTTGTGGTTCTGTTCGCCGAGCTGAAAGTTTTTGTTGCAAACGTTTCGTCCCCTGTCTAGGTGACATCCTCAGTGCTTGGGAGCCTCCTGTGAAGCGCTTCTGTGGTGTTTCCTCTGGCATTTATAGTGGCCTGTCCCTGCCGCTTCCAGTTGTCAGTTTCAGCTGTCCGCTGTAGTGGCCGGTATATTGGGTCCAGGTCGATGTGTTTGTTGATGGAGTTTGTGGATGAGTGCCATGCTTCTAGGAATTCCCTGGATGTTCTTTGTTTGGCTTGCCCTATAATGATAGTGTTGTCCGACTGGGACAACACTACCATTATAGGGCAAGCCAAACAAAGAACATCCAGGGAATTCCTAGAAACATGGCACTCATCCACAAACTCCATCAACAAACACATCGACCTGGACCCAATATACCGGCCACTACAGCGGACAGCTGAAACTGACAACCGGAAACGGCAGGGACAGGCCACTATAAATGCCGGAGGAAACACCACAGAAGCGCTTCACAGGAGGCTCCCAAGCACTGAGGATGTCACCTAGACAGGGGACGAAACGTTTGCAACAAAAATTTCCAGCTCGGCGATCAGAACCACAACAACGAGCACCCGAGCTACAAATCTTTACCCAAACTTTGAACATTAATTAGCCAAACAGACTAGAGGTCAGTTGTGATATTTTTCTATAGTGAGCTACTTTAAACCCACTTTTCTGCTCCTCATATGTTGCAGACAGTTCCACATCCAGTATGTGCTTTATGCATATGATTTATTTCTTCCAAACTTCTGACAGTACCTGTTGTAATTGGAAATCCTTCATGTGCTGTTACAAAGTCTTACGTAGCAGTAAGGCATTAGAAAGGTTCAGTGGTAAACATCTGGGGCAAAGGTATTTATAAAATCGATTGTCACATTTCTTAAATTATTGATAATTGATAAACCTTAGTACATTGGTCAGTGTTTACTCCATAATGAGGCACAGTACTGAAACAGACCTCTTTGTTAATCTCCAGTAGGCCCAAAGAAGGAAACAGGGTAAAGGAGCAAATAAAATTAATGACAGCTAGGTTACTAGTTTATGAAGATATAAAGAGACTAGGCAATTGATATGTATTAATCAACCTATTATGTTAAAATTCAGGGGCTGATAAGACTTGATCCGGCATCCTCGCTCAGAGATAGAGGTATTACAGTGGGGTTCACTCAGGCTGGGTAATTGAATGTAAATCTCTTCACTGAGCAATTATGGTTTCAATCTTCTATCCCAAATACAGAAAAACATGTTATTTTTGGAAATCTTCAGGACAACTTATTTTAATTGTAGACCAGTTAAGTTGTTTTCACAACATGTTTAACACACAATTGGTTATTTACTGACTATAAAAATTAGAACATATAAAATGAACTGTAGTTTTGTCTTGTTTTGTATTTTAAATGTTGATTACTCAACTGAGATCTAAACTGAGACTGTTCTAAAAAGAAGTCATCAGAAATGTAAAATAATTGAACTGTATATTTTAATGGTCAGTGACAAGAGTAAACGGAGGACCAAAACCGTGAAGAGAAGCTCAGAACCAAAATGGAATCAAACATTTGTCTATTCTCATGTACATCGGAGAGACTTTCGAGAACGCATGTTGGAAATCACGCTATGGGATCAGCCTCGAATACAAGAGGAAGAAAGTGAATTTCTCGGAGAGGTAAAAGATGTGCTTTAATTCCTACTATGTCTTTAT
This sequence comes from Chiloscyllium plagiosum, assembly GCF_037043375.1. NCBI lineage: Eukaryota > Metazoa > Chordata > Chondrichthyes > Orectolobiformes > Hemiscylliidae > Chiloscyllium > Chiloscyllium plagiosum. Next base: position 57,565,458 of record NW_028270141.1, read on the forward strand.
GCTAAAAACAGTCCAGGTAATGATCAGACGTTCAGAAGCTGTGACTGGAGAATTTTAAACACGCAGCAGTATCCAGCTTCAGCTTATCTACATGGTCTGGTCATCAATCAGGCAAAAATGTCACTTCAGAAACAGGTTATTGGATCTTACTGTTTCCCAAAGGTCTTTGTTTGATCTCGCAGCAAGAATAAATCAGTGATTCTCCATTCCATTTATAATCATAGAATCCCTACAGTGTGGAAACAGACCACTTTGGCCCAACAACTCCACACCGATTCTTTGAACAGTAACCTACCCAGACCCATTCCTCCACTCTTTTACTCTACATTTAATCCCTGACGAATGCATCTATTTTATGCATGCCTAAATACTACGGGTAATTTAACATGGCCAATTCACCTAACCTGCACATCTTTGGATTGCGGGAGGAAACTGGTGCACCTGGAGGTAACCCACACAGACATGGGAAATATGCGCAAACTCATACAAACTGTCACCCGATGCTGGAATTGAACTGGGGTCCCTGGCTCTGTGAGGCAGCAGTGCTAACCACTGAGCCAACATGTGCTGCCCTGTTTGTAGACAAAGAAATTTGAGGAAAAATTGGTGTTTATATTAGCACCCTGCAGGATTTCTGACCATCAGTGCAGCCAGTTTGAAATGTAACTGTTGTTATAATGCTGAAATCACAGGAGCCAATTTATGAACAGCAGTTTCCAACAGATCTGATAATCTTTGTTTTGTAATCTTCATTGAGGGATAAATATCTTTCAGAATATGGGGATAAATTCCTTGTTCTTTTTCAATTTATTAATGCAATGTGGGTATTACTAGCTGGGCCACCCTGAATTGTCCCTCCTTCATTGCCCTGGAAAAGGTAGTAGTACATAGAACATAGCACAGGGAAGATGTGTTGGGTAGGCTAGAGGTTATTAAGACCGGATGGGATCTATCCCAGGTTGCTGAGGGAGGCAAGAGAGGAAATAGCTGGGGCCCTGACAGATATCTTTGCGGCATCCTTAAATATAGGTGAGCTGCCGGAGGACTGGAAGGTTGCTCATGTTGTCCCCCATACAAGAAGGGTAGTAGGGATATTCCGGGTAACGACAGACTAGTGAGCCTGACATCGGTGGTGGGAAAGTTGCTGGAGAGAGTACTGAGGGATAGGATCTATTTATATTTAGAAAAGAATGGGCTTATCAGTGATAGGCAACATGGTTTTGTGCGGAGGAGATCATGCCTTACCAACTTAATAGAGTTCTTCGAGGAAGTGACCAAGTTGATAGATAAAAGAAGGGCTTTTATATACATGGAATTTAGTAAGGCATTTGATAAGGTTCCCCATAGTAGACTAATGGAGAAAGTGAAGTCACATGGTGTGCAGGATGTTCTAGCTAGGTGGATAAAGAACTGGTTGAACAACAGGAAACAGAGAGTAGTAATTGAAGGGAGTTTCTTGAAATGGAGAAAGGTGACCAGTGGTGTTCCACAGGGATCAGTGCTGGGACCACTGTTGTTTGTGATATACAAAAATGATGTGTAAGAGGGCATTTGTGGTCTGAACAGTAAGTTTGCAGATTGGTAGAGTAGCAGAAAGTATAAGCGACTGTCAAAGAATACAGGAGGATATAGATAGACTGGAGAGTTGGGCAGAAAAGTGGCAGATGGATTTCAATCCAGACAAATGTGAGGTGATGCATTTAGACAAGATTAATTCGAGAATGAATTATACAATGAACGGAAAAGTTGATGGACAGAAAGATCTGGGAGTGCAGATCCATTGTACCCTGAAGGTCGCTGCATAGGTGGATAGAGTGGTCAAGAAGGCATATAGTATGCTTGCCTTCGTTGGACGGGGTATTCGGTATAAGAGCTGGAAAGTCATGTGAACATTGTACAAGACATTGGTTCGGCCGCATTTAGAATACTGTGTACAGTTCTGGTTGCCACATTACCAAAAGGATGTGGACGCTTTGGAGAGGGTGCAGAGAAGGTTTACGAGGATATTGTCTGGTATGGAAAGTGCTAGCTATGAAGAGAGGTTGAGTAGGTTAGGTTTATTTTCATTAGAAAAAAGGAGATTGAGGGGCGACCTGATTGAGGTTTACAAAATCGTCAAGGGTATAGACAGGGTGGATAGAGACAAGCTTTTTCCCAGGGTGAAGAATTCGGTAACAAGAGGTCATGCTTTCAAGGTGAGAGGTGAAAAGTTCAAGGGGGATACACCCGGCAAGTACTTCACACAGAAGGTGGTGGGCATCTGGGATGTGTTGCCAGGAGAGGTAGTAGAGGCAGGCACGGTAGATTCATTTAAGATGGATCTAGACAGATGCATGAGTAGGTGGGGAGCAGAGGGATATAGATGTTTAGGAATTGACCGACAGGTTTAGATAGTACATTTGGATCGGTTAAGGCTTGGAGAGCCGAAGGGCCTGTTCCTGGGCTGTAAATTTTCTTTGATCTTTGTTCTAGTTTAGGCCCTTCGGCCCACGATGTTATGCTGAGCGCTTACCTTAAGCTAAGATCAACCAAACCTATACACCCCTTAAATTACTGCTGTCCATGTGCTTGTCCAGCAGTCACCTAAATGTCCTTAATGTTTCTGAATCTACTGCCACTACTGGCAGTGTATTCCATGCATCCACCTATACCTTCCTCCAATCACCTTAAAATTATGACCCATGGTGACAGCCATTTCTGCCCCGGGGAAAAGTCTCTGGCTATCTACTCAATGTATGTCTCTTATTACATTGTACACCTCTGTCAAGTCACCTCTTCTCTCCAGTGTGAAAAGCCCTAGCTCACTCAACCTTTCTTTATAAGACATGACCTCCAATTCAGGCAGCATCCTGATAAATGTCCTCTGCACCCTCTCTAAAGCATCTATAATCCTTCAGAGAATGAGGCGACCAGAACTGGACATAATATTCCAAGTGTGGTTTAACCAGGGTTTTACAGAGCTGCAGCTAAACCTCACAGCTCTTAAACTCAATCCCCCATTAACGAAAGCCAAAACATCATAGGCCTTCTTAACAACTCCATCAACATGGATAGCAACTTTGAGGGATCTATATACATGGACACCAAGATCCCGCTGTTCCTCCACTTTATTTTATTAATGACTTGGAAGAGGGAGTCGAGGGTTGGGTCAGTAAATTTGCAGACGACACGAAGATTGGTGGAGTTGTGGATAGTGAGGAGGGCTGTTGTCGACTGCAAAGGGACTTAGACATGATGCAGAGCTGGGCTGAGGAGTGGCAGATGGAGTTCAACCCTGTCAAGTGTTGGAAGGACAAATAAGAATGCAGAATACAGGGTAGGGTTCTTAGTAAGGTGGAGGAGCAGAGGGATCTTGGGGTCTATGTTCATAGCTCTTTGAAAGTTGCCCCTCAGGTGGATAGAGCTTGTAAGAAGGCCTATGGTGTATTAGCGTTCACTAGCAGAGGGATTGAATTCAAGAGTCGTGAGGTGATGTTGCAGCTGTACAGGACCTTGGTAAGGCCATATTTAGAGTACTATGTGCAGTTCTGGTCGCCTCACTTTAGGAAAGATGTGGAAGCTTTGGAGAGGGTGCAGAGGAGATTTACCAGGATGTTGCCTGGAATGGAGAATAGGTCGTACGAGGATAGGTTGAGAGTGCTAGGCCTTTTCACATTGGAAAGGCGAAGGATGAGGGGTGACTTGATAGAGGTTTATAAGATGATCAGGGGAATAGATAGAGTAGACAGTCAGAGACTTTTTCCCCAGGTACAACAGAGTGTTACAAGGGGACATAAATTTAAGGTGAAGGGTGGAAGATATAGGGGGGATGTCAGGGGTAGGTTCTTTACCCAGACAGTGGTGGGGGCATGGAATACACTGCCTGTGGGAGTGGCAGAGTCATTGGTGACCTTTAAGCGGCAATTGGATAGGTACATAGATAGTGCTTAAGCTAGGACAAATGTTCGGCACAACCTCGTGGGCCAAAGGGCCTGTTCTGTGCTGTATTGTTCTATGTTCTATGTTCCACAATGCCAAGAATCCTGTCTTTAACCCTGTACTCAGCACTCAAATTCAACCTTCCAAAATGAATCATTTCACATTTATCCAGTTTGAACTCCATCTGTCACTTCTTAGCTCAGCTCTGCATCCTGTCAATGTCTTGTAGCCTGCAACACCCTTGACACTATCTACGACACCACCGATTTTTGTGTCATCGGCAGACTTACTAACCCATCCTTCCACTTCTTCATCCAACTCATTTATAAAAACTACAAAGAGCAGAGCTCAAGAACAGATCCCTGCGAGACAGCACTGGTCACCAACCTCTAAGTGGAATATTTTCCATCCGCTTCTCTCTGGTCTTCTTTCGACCAGCCAATTCTGTATCCAGACAGCCAAATTTCCCTGTATCTAGTACCTCCTAACTCTCTGAATGAGCCTATCATGGGGAACTTTATCAAATTCCTTACTGAAGTCCACTGCTCGATTTTTGTCAACTTGTCTCGTCATATCCTCAAAGAACTCAATAAAACTTGTGAGGCATGACCTGCCCTTCACAAAGCAATGCAGACTATCTTTAATCAAATTATATTTTTCCAAATAGTCATAAACCCTATCTCTCAGAATCCTTTCCAATATCTTGCTTACGACGGGCGTAAGACTGACTAGTCTATAATTCATGGGATTTCCTTATTCCCTTTTTTGGACAGAAGAACAACATTCGCCTCCCTCCAATCATCCAGTCCTACTCCCATGCAGAGTGAGGATGTAACAATTATTGCCAGAGATGCAGCAGTTCCATTCCTCGCTTCCCATAGTAACCTTGGATACATCTGATCTGGCCCTGGGGACTTATCTATTTTGATACTTCCTAGAATTTCCAGCACATCCACCTTCTTAATATCAGCCTGTTCAAGCCTATTAACCTGGTCCACAGTGTTCTCACTATCAACAAAATGAATATGAAGCAAAAAACTCATTTAGAGCCTCCCCTTCCTCTCAAGATTCCAGGCGCAAGTTCTCACCACTATCCCTGATCGGCCCTACCGTCTTTCTGATCATTCTCTTATTCTTCACATACTGTGTTTCCTTCTTGAATTACTGCACTCTTTGGGGTGTAGGAATACACACAATGCTGTTAGGAAGGGAGTTCCAAGAATTTGACCCATTGACACTGAAGAATCAGTGATATATTTCCAAGTCAAGGTGAATAGCTTGGAGGGGAGCTTGCAGTTGATGGGGTGTTGAATACATCTGCCACCCTTGTCCTTCTAGATAAAAGTGGTCAACAGTTTTGGAAGAAGAAGCATTGAAGAAGCATTGGTGCATTTTCCTTCAAAATACTGGCATGGCCTGTTTTACATCCACAGAGAAAGCAACAGAGTCTCTGTTCAACAGTGAATCTATCTAAAGGGTCAATTTCTTCAAGGGATTCTCCTTAGTGGTGTGGTGATTAGTTCAACTATTGCCCAATAATAATGTTGATAATCTACATTTAGTTTAATTAAATTGTTTTCATTGATATGTTTTATTTCTATAAAACCCCTTCTATAAATGTATCCTCCTTATCACATAACCTTCTAATCCTGCATTCTACTCTGAATTAGTTATTTATCCACCTCTTTCATAGAGTTTGTCTGCAACATTTCAGAGTGGTGTAGACATTGTTGCATTTTTGCAGATCCTTATAGAGTTGGAGACAGCCTTGCTGGATGATGAACCGCACTGGTACAAACTTCAGACGCATGATGTATCTTCACTACCTTTGCCTCAGCCATCGCCATATATGCCACGGCGCCATGTCCATGGAGAAAGTCCTAGTAAAAGGCTACAAAGTAGGTTGTTTATAAATATAATTTTATCAGTCTTGACGCTATTTTCTTAAGTAAGTTCACAGCATAGAATACAGCAACTCTTCTATTGATTATGAACTACGTTGGCTATGACATTTGCTTGAAGTCACTCTGGTAAAATAAAATGACATTTATATTTTCCTAGGCAGGAGACTTTTTTTTTCCTAATCAAAAATGTAATTGTGTTACTGAAAAGACCCATTTTGAAGAAGGTTTTTAACTTTCACCAGAATTAAAACAAAAAACTGATGAAATTTGTCTTTTATCAGCAATAGTCAAGCTTTGTACTACCAAATAACTATTAATATTATTGTAATTCATTTCTTACAATATTTTAAGAACTGTTAAACAAAGGGATCCAGAAGGAGATACTTGGGTAACAGCACTTAATGTTCACTTGTGATTCCTATCTTGGTTCTTTTAATAATAGATCTAAATTATTTAAATTAATTGTTTTCCAGTTCTGTGGAATTTTAGATAAACACATTGAATACACTCGTGTAATTCAGTTTTGCATTACTAATACATTATTTCAGAAAGCAATTAAATATTAGTTTCTCATTAAGTAAATAATATTTATCTAACTAATAAGTATATTTGTCAGTCTTATGAGGCTTCTTTTAAACATTCCATGTCAGAGATTTTTTCCATTAATCACCCATGTAAAATCTAGTTAAGGTTTTCTAAAATTCCAAACAAAAATCAACTTCATTGCTTCAAAATTAGAAATCATGGGACACCAGGTCACACTAAACAGGCTTGTTTCATCACAAGCCTTTGGAGCACTGCTGCTTTATAAGGTGAAATGGAGGGAAGCCGAGAGGCACAGAATTTATATGGAGAGAGATTCCAGGTAACTAAGAATGTCAAATGGTAAATACAAATGCTGTGAGTGGAGTGTCGACAGGCTGAATAATAAGTATTTGCAAGTGACATTGTCAAACAGTGTGAATGAAGTGTCAACAGCTGAATAGCAAGTAAAGGAATGACTGATGATCTAATTAATAATTAGAAAAAGCAAAAATGGAATGGTGTTAGAAACAAACCAAATGGCTGGAAAAACATGATAGATATAAGAGGTACATGACAAGGGTCTAATCAAACTAACAAGTAATTCAAAACTCTATGCAGTGTTTGGATCCAGGTGGATTTTGTTGACTATGAGATCCTTGATTGGAGTTGTTAAGCTGGTTCAATCAGGAAAGCCCTGTCTGACCAATATAACCAGGAGATTTAGAATTTCCTCAGTTTAGGGGACTGACTCTGTGCTGGCTGGGCCACAGTCAGTATATTACTGTCACTGTTGGTGTTGGTTTCTGCTTCTTTTTTCTGGGGTGGAAACCTGATTCCTGAACTGGCTGAATTATTTAGCCAGTTTGTTAACTGGTATTCCTTTAATGAGGACTGATTTTTAAACTGCCTGATGCACACAATGTGTTTCAGGTGAAACTCAGTTCTCATTAGGGGAGTGTTGTTTCACTGGCTGGTTACAGCCTGTGTGTTACTCTTTTCTCTCCTTTTTTCCTTTCTGAGAAAAGGACAATGTTAATTTTATGGTAGGGCTTAGCCCTTGGACTGTAGTTTTCTTTGTTTTTTTTTGTATGTGTCTTCACTTTTTATTGGTGTTTTGGACTGAGTCCTGTGGAAGACATGCATTTTACCAGAGGAGCTGTTCCTGTGGGGAGGCCTAGCCCTGGACTGGGCCTCTGAAGATTGAACACCTGTGTGTGTGCTGGGAGGTGAGCAGTTGCTGTATCCTGGAGTTTGGGAGAAGACCTTTCCTTCAGGAGTGGACCAAACCCCTGTGAGTTAACTGCACCTGTACTATGTACTGTGTTCTTGTGAGTGGGCCTGGCTCTCCAAGGCTGGACCAGGACTCTGTTGAGACTGAACATCTGTGCTATGGGGTGTGCATTTGCTGCCTCCAGGAGTGGACTCTGCCCTTGATTGTGGACTGTTTTTTAACAACGGATTCTGCAGTTTGGAGTGGCCTCTAATTCTGACATTGCACATTGTATACTGGAGTGGACTCTTCCTGGAAATGGATTCCATATCTTGAAGACTGTATATAAATTTGGACTGTGTACCAGAAGGGAGTTTTTTTTTTTTTTTTTTTGGTAACTAACTGTATTGTGGTGTTTCCTGGGTCTATCACCTGCACTGTCTTGCATGTGCCTGGGTCTGGCAGGCCTTGCTGTGAGCTGGGAGGCTCATGGGTCGTCCTGAAAGCTGTCACCCCAAGAGCCGGAGGGTGGGTAGGCCACGCTGTGAATCTGAAGGTTGGTAGGCTGTCCTAAAAGCCGGAGGGTGGGTAGGCCACCCTGATGCCAGTCACCCCGAGAGCTAGATGGTGGGTAGGCTGTTCTGAGCACTGTCGTCCCGATAAGGGGTAATCAGGACGGGCTGTCCTAGAGGTGGTCGAAAGGTGTCAGAGCAGCCGAGAGCCAGAAGGCACGTAGGGGCGGGCTGAGATCCGGAAGGCTTGTGGGCTACCCTACACGCTGTCGTCCCAGGGAAGGGGACGGGCTGTCCTAGAGGTGGCCGAAAGGTGTGCCAGGATAGCCCACTGGTCGGAGGTGCAACGGGGTGGGTGAGAGCCCAATGGTACCTAGGGGCAGACCGAGAGCCAGAAGGCGGGTAGCCGTCCTCGGCGCTGTCACCCCGGGCAGGTACCGGGGCGGGCTGCCCCAGAGGTGGTCGAAAGGTGCTGAGGGTGGTTAGTGAAGCCGGAAGGTGGGTAGGCCGTCCTGACTGCTGTCACCCTGGGCGGGTACCGGGGCGGGCTGTCCTAGAGGTGGTCGAAAGGTGTGTCAGGGCGGACCGAGAACTGGAAGGGGCATGGGGTGGACCGAGAACCGGAAGGTGGGTAGGGGCGGGCTGCCTTAGAGTGGTCGGAAGGTGGGAGGGGCGGGGGCTTGTTGGGTCTGTATTGTCTGCACTTTTGTATGTAACGGTATTGTCTAATGTACAAATGTCATTGTCACTGTCTTATGTCGAACTGGGATTTGAGGTTTGTCCTCCTCTCCCTGTAAATTGGTTGAACGGTAGGGTTCAGGGCCTAGCTTTGCTGCTCCTCTCCCTTGTAAAATTGCTGTCTTTTGTGTACAGCTGTCAATGTTTTTTTGTAAACTGTTTTGTAATTTGTTTAATAAAATAAAAAAATATATAACCAGGAGATTTAGAATTTCCTCAGTTTAGGGGACTGACTCTGTGCTGGCTGGGCCACAGTCAGTATATTACTGTCACTGTTGGTGTTGGTTTCTGCTTTTTTCTGGGGTGGAAACCTGATTCCTGAACTGGCTGAATTATTTAGCCAGTTTGTTAACTGGTATTCCTTTAATGAGGACTGATTTTTAAACTGCCTGATGCACACAATGTGTTTCAGGTGTAACTCAGTTCTCATTATGGGATTGTTGTTTCACTGGCTGGTTATAGCCTCTGTGTTACTCTTTTCCCTTTTTCACTTTTGAGAAAAGGACAATGCTGACATTGAAGCAGGCCTTGGACTCTGGTTTCCTTTGTTTTATGTATGTATTTTCACTGTTTTTTGGTGTTTGGACTGAGCCCTTGTGGAAACAAAATGCATCTTATCAGAAGAGCTATTCCTTTGGGGAGGCCTAGCCCTGGGACTAGGCCTCTGAAGATTGAACACCTGTGTGTGTGCCAGGAGGTGAGTACTTGCTGTATCCTGGAGTTTGGGAGGAGACCTTGCCTTCAGGAGTGGACCAAAGCCCTGTGAGTTAACTGCACCTGTACTATGTTCCTGTGAGTGGGCCTGGTTCTCCAGGATGGGCCAGGACACCATGGAGCTGTGTGCTGTGGGGTGTGCATTTGCTGCCTCCAAGAGTGAACTCTGGTTTTTAGCAGTGGACTCTGCAGTTTGGGGTGGACTCCATTTCTGACAATGCACCTTGTAAACTGGAGTGTACTCTGTGTTCCTGGGAATGGACTCTATTTTGAATACTCTATATTTGGACTCTGTGTACCAGAAAGAACTCTTTTTTTTTGATAATTAACCCCATCATGTTGTTTGTTGGGTCTATCACCTGCACTGTCTTATGTATCCCTGGGTCTGGCAAGCCCTACTGTGAGCTGGAAGGCTCATGGGTCGTCCTGAAAGCTGTCACCCCGAGAGCCATCCTGTGAACCTGAAGGTTGGTAGGCTGTTCCAAAAGCCGGAGGGTGGGTAGGCCACCCCGATGCAGGCCGCCCTGAGAGCCAGAAGGTGGGTAGGCCGTTCTGAGTGCTGTATCCCGAGAAGGGGTCATCAGGACGGGCTGTCCTAGAGGTGGTCGGAAGGTGTGTCAGAGCGGCCGAGAGCCAGAAGGTGCGTAAGGGTCCGGAAGGCTTGTGGGCTGCCCTGCACACTGTCGTCCCAGAGGAAAGGGACAGGCTGTCCTAGAGGTAGCCAGAAGGTGTGTCGGGCCAGTCGGCACATCGGGTGGGTGAGATCCCAATGGTACATGGGGCAGACTGAGAGCCGGAAGGCAGGTAGCCGTTCTCAGTGCTGTCACTCGGGCGGGCTGTCCTAGAGGTGGTCGGAAGGTGCTGAGGGCGGTTAGTGAAGCCGGAAGGTGGGTAGGCCGTCCTGATGGCTGTCACCCCGAGCGGGCTGTCCTAGAGGCATCGAAAGGTGTGTCAGGGCAGACCAAGAACTGGAAGGGACATGTGGTGGACCGAGAGCCAGAAGGTACATAGGGGCAGGCTGCCTTAGAATGGCCACAAGGTGGGAGGGAATGGGGCTTGCTGGGTCTGTATTGTATGCACTATTTTTTATGTAATTGGATTGTCTTTTTATGTACAAATATCATTGTTGCTGTCTTGTCATGTTTGAAACTGGGATTTCCCTGTAAACTGGTTGAACGGTAGGGTTTGAGGGCCTGGCTTTGCTGCTCCTTTTCTCATGTAAAATTGCTGTTTCTTTGTATATAGCTGTTAATGTTAACTGTTTTTTTGTAAACTGTTTTGTAATTGTTTAATTAAAAATTATAACCAGGAGATTTAGAATATCTTCAGTTTAGGGGACTGACTCTGTGCTGGTTGGGTGATAGTCAGTGTGTTCCTGCTGCTGTTGGTTTCTGCTTCTTTTGGGGGAACCTGATTCCTAAACTGGCTGAATTATATAGCCAGTTTGTTAACTAGTATTCCTTTTATATTGAGGACTGATTTCTTTTTCTCTTTTTTTTTTAAACTGCCTGTTCTTCATAGTCAATGTGTTTCAGTGTAACTCCGTTCTTATTGTTCTTTCACTGGCTGTTTTACAGCCTGTATGTTACTCTTTTCTCTTTTACTTTGTTCATTTCTCAATGTTGATTTTGTGTTAGGGCTTAAGCCCTTGCATTCTGGCTTTCTTTGTTTTTTTTAATGTGTTTTCACTTTGGTGTTTAGACTGTGCCTCTGTGAGAAAATGCATCTTTCCAGATGAGCTGTTCCTCTGGGTAATCCTGGCCCTTTGTTGGTGGACTAGGCCTCTGTAAAGACTGAACGTATGCGTGTGTGCTGGGAGGTGAGCATTTGATGTATCCTAGAGTTTAGGAGTTGACCCTGCCTTTGGGAGTGGATCAAACCCCTGTGGGTTAACTGCACTTTTAACAATGTACTGTGGGCCCGGTTCATCAAGGCTGGGCCAGGACTGTATGGAGACTGAACACCTGTGTGCTGTGGAGGTGCGCATTTGCTGCCTTCAGGAGTAGACTCTGCCCTCTGTTGTGGACTCTGTCAGAAATCGAGTCCACTACTAAAAACAATGTAGTTTGTCCACTGAAGTGGACTCTGATCCTGGGAATGGAACCTACATTTTGAAGAGAACAGTTTATGGTAATGGACGCTGTACGCTGATAATTGACTTTGTCATGTTACTTGTTTGGGTTATCACCTGCACTGTATTGTGTGTCTCTGGATCTAGCAGGCCTCACTGTGAGCTGGGAGGCTCCAGAGGTTGTCCTGAGAGCCAGAGGGTGGGTAGGGTGTCCTGAAAGCTGGAGGGTGGGTCGGCCAACCTGATGTTGGTTACCCCGAGAGCTGGAAGGTGGGTAGGCCATTCTGGGTGCTGTTTTCCTGAGAAGGGGTGATCGGGACAGGCTGTCTTAGAGGTGTTCGGAAGGTGTGTCAAAGCAGCTGAGAGCCAGAAGGAGCATAGGGGCAGGCTGAGGTTCGGAAGGTTTGTGTGCTGCCCTGTGTACTGTCGTCCCAGGGAAGGGGACGGGCTTTCCTAGAGGTAGCTGGAATGTGTGTCAGGGTAGACCACAGGCCCGATGGTACATAGGGGCAGACTGAGAGCTGGAAGGCGAGTAGGCTGTCCTCAGCACTGTCACCCCAGGCAGGTACTAGGGCGGTCTATCCTAAAGGTGGCTGGAACATGCGAAGGGCTGTTGGGGAAACTGGACTGTATGTACACCATGCTAACTGATGTTGTCCTGGGGTGGGGGTGGGGGTTGAAGGAGTTAGGGAAGCAGGACTGGTGTGCTATAGGTGGTGAGAAGGTATGTCAGAGTGGACCAAGAACTGGAAGGGGCATGGGGTGGACTGAGAGCTGGTAGGGGTGGGCTGCCTTAGATTGGCTGGAAAGTGGTAGGGATGGGGGTTTGTTGATGGGGGTCTGTATTTTATGCACTTTTTAAAATGTAATTGGACTGTCTTGTATATACTAACTATTTTTATAATGGAGGAAAGTGGGATTTGAGGTGTGTCCTGATTTGCCTGAAAACTGATTGAATGGTTGGGTTTGGGGGCCCCCCTCACTCACCCTGTCTTGTGCCCTTGGGTCTGACAGGCCCTTACTGTGAGCTGGAAGGCTTGTAGGATGTCCTGAAAGCTGTTACCCTGAGAGTCAGAGAGTGGGTATGCCATCCTGTGAACCTGAAAGTTGATAGGCTGTCCCGAAAAAAGATGGTGGATAAGCCACCCTGATGCTGACCGCCCTGAGAGCAGAAGGTGGTTAGACCATTCAGTGCTGTCCACCTGAGAAGGGGTGATCAGGATGGGCTGTCCTAGAGGTAGTCGGAAGGTGTCAGAGCAGCCGAGAGCCGGAAGGTGCGAAGGGACAGACCAAGATCCAGATAGTGCACCGGGCTGTCCTAGAGGTGGCTAGAAGGTGTCCAGGCAATCCACAGGCTGGATGGTGCATCAGGGTGGGTGGGAGCCCAATGGTACGTAGGGGCAGACTGAGAGCTGGAAAGTGGGTAGGCTGTCCTCAGCAGAGTCACCCTCGGCAGGTACGGTGGGGAGGGGGAGGGGCTGTCCTAGTGGTGGCTGGAAGGTGCGAAGGGTAGTGAGGGAAGGCAGAAGGTGGATAGGCTGTCCCAACCGCTGTCGTCCTGGAGGGTTTGGGGAAGAAGGACGGGCTGTCCTAGAGGTCATCAGAAGAGTCTGAAGGAGCAGGATGTGGACAGAGAGCCCGGAGGGTCGTGCTGCCTTAGACTGGCCAGAATGTGAGAGATAACTCATTAGGGAACTGTTGTTTCACTGGTTGGTTACAGCCTGTGTTACCCCTTTCTCTTTCTCTTTCTCTTTGAGAGGACAACTATGCTGATTTCAAGGCAGGGCTCAGCCCTTACACTCTGGCTTTCTTTCTTTTGAATGTGTTTTCAATTGTTTGGTGTTTGAAGAATCCTTGTGAGAAAATACATCTTTCCAGATGAGCTGGCCTCGCATGTGTAGACCTGGCCCTTTGTGGGTAACTAGTCGTCAGTAAAGACTGAATACTTGAGGTGAGCAATTGCTGCATCCTGGAGTGGACTCTGCATCATGGACTGGTCTCTGCATCCTGGAGTGGACCAAACCCCTGTGCATTAACTGCAGCTTCACAGTGAACCTGAGTGGGCCTGGTTCTCCCTGGAAGGGCCAGGCCTATATGGAGACTGAACACCTGTGTGTGCGCGCTGGGAGGTTAACATTTGCTACATCCAGGAGTTTGGGTGTGGACTCTCTCTTTGTGCTGGAAACTGTATTGAGGATTTTATGAAATGTTACTGTATGTGGGTTTGTAATTGAGTGGGCTAGTCAGGATGTGGGGTGGCTGGGAGCTAGAGGGTCAATTATCACCTTGGGAGAAAGCAGGCTGGGTGGGGGGGTGGTCTGTTAGTATTCAGGGTGGCCATAGGAAAGCTGGTCAGGAGAGGGGCAAACAGTATGCATGCTGGCTGGAGGGTTGATGACAGGCCTGAAGGAAAGTGGGTTGGGAGGAGCCTGTCAGTACACAGGGTGGGCAGGGCAGGGTGGGCAGAGCCAGGCAACTGATACTGCAGGAAAGCAGTATAGGGCTGTCTGGTCAGTACGTGGGGAAGCTGAGCCAGGTGGCTGATGGTAGTCCGTAGGAAGGCTGACTGGGGGCAAGACTGGTCAGTACGCAGGGAAGCTGGGAACCGGATAGGCGATGGCCGGTCTGTAGGAATGCTGACCAGGAGAAAGGATCAGTCAGTAAGAAGGGCTGGGTGCTGGAAGGCCAACAGCCTGACTGTAGGAAAGCAGGACAGAGGTGGTTTGGTTAGTACATGGGGTGACTGGGAGCTGATGGCTGATGTCTGTCCCAGAGGAAAGTGGGCTGGGGAGGGTCAGTCAATATGAAGGGTGGCCAGAGACTGGAAGGCCAACAACCAGTTCATAGGAAAGTGGCCTGGGGTAGTTTGGTCGGTACACAGGGTGACTGGGAGCTGGGTGGTCTATGACCAGCTTGGAGGAAAGCAGGCATGGGGTAGGTCAGTCAGTACGTAGGGCAGCTGGAGACCAGAAGGCCGAATGTCCTGCAGGAAGGCTAGCCAAGGACGGTCTGATCAGTATGTGGTGTAGATGTGTGTCAGGTGTCTTTTGTTTTCTACAGCTATATTGTGTCTGTGTTCTATGCACTTTCTGATTTGATTGTTCTGTCTTGTCTGTGTTTGTTACTGTTATCTTTGTGATAAATGGAAGTGGGATTTGAGGTTTGTCCTCATCTTGAAAACTGGTTGAATGGTGGGGTTTGGGGTTAGCTTTAGCTTTGCTGCACCTTCCCCTATAAATGTTTTGTTAACTGCTGCTTTGTTTATTAACTGTCTTGTATTTTGTATTGTTTCATGAAATAGAAAAAATGGGAGAAGGTGTGTCAGGGTGGGCCAGAAGGGGTGGAGGGATGGCCAGAGCTGGAAGGAGCATAGGGGCAGGCTGCCTTATGGTTGGAGGTGGGAGAAGTGGGTTTGCTGGGTTACCAGAAGTGTCTGAGTTCTATTCACTTGTTTTTGATTGGACTAACTTGTATGAGTTTGTTACGGTTTCCTTTCTGACTGAAGGTGGGATTTGAGGTTTGTCCTCATTTCTCTGTTAACTGCACGGTGGGTTTTGGGTTTGACCTTGCTGCCCCTTCCCCTGTAAGTAGCGGTCTTTTGTGAACCGATACTTATTATTAATTAACTGTTTGCATTTTGTACCCTTTCTATAAAATAAAGTAAAAGAAAGCTATAACCAAGAGATTTGCATTCTCGTCAGTCCATGGGACTGACTCTGAGCTGACTGGCCACAGCCAGTGTACTGCTGTTGTGTTTTTTTTTGATAACTGATTTCTGAACTGGCTGATCTTCATAGTCAGTGTTACTGGTTTTCAGTTCTCAACAGGGAACAGGTTTCCTGGCTGGTTGTAGCCTGTGTTACTGTTTCGTTTTGAGCAAGGACAATGCTGATTTTTGTGGTAGGGCTTATCTCTGAACTCTGGTTTTTAGCATCTGCACTTTTTTGAATGTGTTTTCACTGTTTGGTGTTTGGAGGCCCTGTGAGTCAACCACATTTTCACAAATGAACTCTCACTCTGAGTAGGCCTTGACCTCTGTGGATGGACCAGGCCTCTGTAGAGACTGAGCACCTGTGTGTGCTGCGAGGTGAGCATTTGCTACCTTTGGGAATGGATTGGGCCCCTGTGTTTTACTGCACCTTTACAATGAACTATCCGTGTGAGTGGGCCTGGGCCTCTTTGGATGATATCGGCCTCTGTAGAAGCTGAATGCCTGTGTGCGCTGTGGGGTGTGCCTTAGGGAGTAGGCTCTGCATAGTGGAGTGGACTCTGCCTCTGACTTTGTTTATGGTATGGACTCTGTATATTGGAGTAGACTTGGTTTTGGTAATGGATTCTGCTTTTTTTGCAGGTGAAAAAACCAACCAGCATTGTGTGTTGTATATCCCTGGGTCTGGCAGGCCCTACTGGAGAACCAGAAGGTCCATAGGCATCCTGTGAACCAGACAGTGAGTAGGCAGCCCTAAGAGCCGGAAGGTTGGCAGGCCATCCCAATGCTGATTGCCCCAAGAGCCATAAAGTGGCTAAGTATTCCTGAGCACCACTGTACTGAGTAGGACTAGGACCAGTTGTCCTAGAGGTGGCCGTAAGATGTGTCAGGGCAGACTAAGAGCCAGAAGGCGTGTGGGTCATACTGAGCGCCATTGCCCTGAGAAGGTACCAGGATAGGCTGGCCTAGTGGTGGCTGGAAGACATGTAGGGCAGACCAAGAACCAGATAATTTGTAATGGTGGACCGGGAAGCTGGAAGGTGGGTAGGCTGCCCTGATCGCTGTCATCCTGGGGCAGTAACGGGACGAGCTCTCCTAGAGGTGGCCGGAAGGTGTGTATGAGCAGTTAGGACAGACTGAGCCAGAAGGGGTATAAAAGCGGGATGTCTTTTAAGTGGTCAAAAGATTGGAGGTGCGGGCTATTTGCTGTTTTACCACAGGCATGTGGGTGATATGCACTACTTTGTTATTCGGTTGATCAGATTGTTTTGTAAGTGACTGTGTCTGTTTCCTCTTCCGAGAGTTATGCTGGGATTTGGGGTTTGTCCGCATTTATTGTGAATTGTGTACTTTGCTATCTTTACTGTTTTGCCATCCTTTCCCCTGTTAATTGTTTATTGTAAACTGCTGTTTATTCACTGACATTTATTACTAAACATATAAAAATATGAAAATAACCAGGAGACTTAAAATCTCCTCAGATCACCATGTTATTTTGTACTGTTACAACAGCCACGGTGGCAGTTGAGTACAAAACCATAGGCTGTCGTGTGATCTTATGAGACACAGACCATCCACAGTTTGAGCTCAGGAGGCCTTGCAGGACTTATACACTGAATGCTAAGGTCCTTGGGAGTGTTGCTGAGCAAAGACACCTTGGAGTGCAGGTTCATAGCTCCTTGAAAGTGGAGTCACAGGTAGATAGGATAGTGAAGAAGGCATTTGGTATACTTTTTTTATTGGTCAGAGTATTGAGTGCTGGGGTTGGGAGCTCATGTTGCGGCTGTACAGGATATTCGTTTGGCCACTGTTGGAATATTGCATGCAATTCTGGTCTCCTTCCTATCGGAAAGATTTTCTGAACCCTTTCAAGTTTCACAAAAGATTTACAAGGATGTTGCCAGGGTTGGAGGATGTGAGCTATAGGGAGAGGCTGAACAGGCTTGGCTTTCCTCCCTGGAGTGTCGGAGGCTGAGGGGTGACTTTATAGAGGTTTACAAAATTGTGAGGGGCATGGATAGGATAAATAGGCAAAGTCTTTTCCCTGGGGTCAAGGAGTCCAGAACTAGAGGGCATAGGTTTAGGGTGAGAGGGGAAAGATATAAAAGAAACCTACGGGACAGCTTTTTCACACCAGGGTGGTAAGTGTATGGAATGAGCTGTTAGAGGAAGTGGTGGAGGCTGGTACAATTGCAACGTTTAAAAAGGCATCTGGATGGGTATGTGAATAGGAAGGGTTTGTAGGGATATGGGCCGGGTGCTGGCACGTGGGACTAAATTGGTTTGGGATATCTGGCCGGCATGGGCAGGTTGCAGCAAAGGGTCTGTTTCCATGCTGTACATCTCTATGACTCTGACTCTGAATGATCTGTGCTCTCATCCTGCCTATTCCTTGCACGGGAGACTTCTGATGAAGATACATAAAACCAACATACCTGGCTGTCTCAACATATCAGGCAGTGAGACCCTGTGTGAGAACCTCTCTGGCTATGTCAAGTATCTTGAAATCCATTTGCACTTGCTGCCACTGTGACAGAATCACTGCAATAGCCTCAGTACTCAACACCAACAAAGACTTTGTTATTTAGACTGTTGACACTGCACACTCACTAATGTGTATTTGTCTTTTTCATGCTCTTAATTACCTGGGATTATCTTACCACTTTCTCACTTCACAAATTCTGTGCCTATGCACCTCCTTCCACTTGACCTGATGAAGGAGCAGTGCTCTGAAAGGTTGTGACTTCTGACTTTATACACCCCAGTCCAACACCAGCATCTCCACAACTTGATTGTTGGAGTTGTCAAAGAAATGCAGCCTCTTATTTTGCCCCTTTCCTTGCCCTTGCTAATGAACCACAATGGTTCAATTTGCCTTCGCACAATTTCCAATCATTTACCTTACACTATTAACACTATTTTGATCACTTTCCATTTCTTGGGAGTCTTGTCAGTTTATTTTTTAAAAATCTGTTTATTTTGATTTTTGCATTTACTTCCTTTAATTTTGTTTTATCCGTAGTTCTGTTTGTTTAGTCCCTCCACTTGGTATTTCTGAGCTGTTTACTTTGTCTCTCAAAATTGAGTTATATCATTGGCTTAAGTTAGTCTAAACTAATACTTTGAATTTAAGCTAGTTACAGTATTCAGATCATAAATAAACATCTTTGAAAAGAAGAGATGATGTTACAGAGCATTTTAGATTTCTGGATAGACCACACAATTTGAACTGATTGACTGACTGATTTACGAAAATTTAACCATGTCTGGAAATACTGAAATTTATTTGCCCAATGTTACTGAAGACCGGTATTTTTATGCTGATTGTGTGCAAGAATGCTAAGTGATCATTAAGCTGCTGCTTTTATCAGCATTCAAGGTTCTGGATTATGAATTAGATTAATTTAATGAAATACACTGGGGAGAAGTGTCTACTTTCATCAAAAAAGTAACTATAAATACAAAGAATCCATTCACACTTCACTTTTGACAAACTCGCCAAATAATAGTCAAGGAAAAAGTGCTAATAATGAGGAAATACAAACAGAAGTAGATAAACTGCACAGCGGGTCAATGACTGAGAAAAAAGCCAAATTGTCAAAGGCCACAGTGGCTCAGTGGTTAGTACTTCTGCCTCACAGTGCCAAAGACCTGAGTTCAATTCCTACCTTGGATGACTGTGTATGGAGTTTGCATATTCTCCCTGTTTGTGTGGGTTTCTTCCACATGGTCCGGTTTTATCCCATAATCCAAAAGATATGCGGGTCAGGTGAATTGGCCATCCTAAGTTGCCCATACCTGTTTCCATACTGTAGGGAATCTAATCTAATCACTTTTTTCTCTCTTTTGGTCACGGTTTGATTAGCTGTGTGCTTTTTGCCGTTTGTTTCCATCGCTAAAATATAGAACTATAAAAGTTGTAAAAATTGATGATCTTAAACTAAGTCAATAGAAAATCCCACTCAAGACATTGATCTGAAAACATGAATGATGTGTCATCAAACTAATTCAATACTAGTATTCAACCTGCTGTCTTCTATCATCACCTACCATTGGTCGTTTGGAGCCAGCAGAAATCAAAGGATATTCTGAATGCTGTAGTGAATTTTGGACCTGTACTCCTTCCTCAGAGCCTGCTCCACCTATCATTTTGTTATGTATGTCCTACATAATTTCTGGTGGTTAAATGGATGACAGATCAAGTGTGAAAGATCATGTGCACAATTTTCCAGTATGTACTCCCAGAGGATCTGACCCCATTCACCATAATTTAGCTTTGCTATAGTTAGTCTGTCATTTTCAATGTCCAAACTGAGAAGGAGACATCCTGATTGGTTACGGGCATGTGTATTATTCTCGTTATGTATAACAGTCTGACCTTGTGGAGAGAGAATAATAAACTGTTTTGTTAAAAATATAGATTTACTCATTCCAATGGCCAGGTCATCTTTTGGAGCAGGGTAAATTGGAGCTGCATGTCGGACTGTGCAGAATCCCTGATTCTATGGAATGCTCCAAAGGTTTCTTTATTCAGGTTATTTGGAGTGTTCTGATACACTTAAATCTGAACCCGGAAGAAAATGGGAGTATTAAAAGCCTACCTGACAACCTGGGAGATAATAATCAAACTGAACATCAGCTCACCGCTGACCTCCCCAACTACATCCCTCAACCCTTTACGACTTTGACAGTGCCCTCCCCTATTCTGAGACAACTGCTTAAATACCCGAGCCATAGTTCAGATTCCTCTTTTTGTTGTAAAGAGAATAAAACTTGTTTTTATTAAAAATATAGATGAATTCACTATTGTTTAATTTTCCAGATTGCTTGTTTTCTGGCTCACGATCTATTCTACCACTTAAAGCATTTTTTTTACTTTACGACAGCTCATTGATTGTAACTTAGTTGAATAAACCCTAGAATCGTAACATTTGTCTCCAATTCCAGAATTACGTTTGCTATCAAGTAGTTTACAGGATGGAAGATTTACATAAATGTGTTATATTCAGCTGTTTGTTGCTATTATCATGAATTCCAATATTAAGAATTATGGATTTTACCATGAGTGTTAATGAGCCCACATGCATAGCTGTTTTGTTTGTTCCATCATTACCCAGGATCTCATCGAATCAGTGATAGTGACATCTCAGATTATGATGTTGATGATGGTATTGGAGTGGTCTTGTCAGGTGGGTGGGTGGCAGAACATCGCCTAATCTATGAGTGCTATTTGCATTTAGAAATTGCTTTTGATGTGGGGCTCTAGCAGGAGGTCAGTACCATTCCCAGGAGCAGATACCATGAATCTGCTAGCTGTCACAAATAGACTTAGCTGTCTAAAGCACAAACTAGTTGGTTGAGATTTAACCAATAGTTCTTAGCAGCAACACTTATTCTGCAAATTACACTTATTCAAAAATAGTTTTTTTTCCTAGTTCATTGAAGATGAAATGTATGTCACTTTTAAAACAAAATGGTGCACAGCTAGTTCTGAGTATCTGGCATGAGACACACTTTGTTAGTGCATTTGCAGTTTGCATTTTGAATTACTTTTGCATCAAAACAAAATGTAGCATAAGTCCTTCTGTCTAGGATTTTCTGATTGCCATGCCAAGCAGTCCAAGCTAATGTGGCTCAGTGGTTAGCATTGCTGCCCTACAGCACCAGGGACTGTGGTTCGATTCCACCCTCAAGTGCCTGTCTCTGTGGAGTTTGCACATTCTCCACCTGTCTATGTGGGTTTCTTTCCATTGCTCTGGTTTCCGCCCACAGTGCAAAGATGTGTAGGATTGACCATGCTAAATTGCCCATAGCCTACACATCACTGGGCACTGTGGATTAGCCTTGGGTTGCACCTGAAATGTTGACTTCTCCACTTCCTGATACTGCCTGGCTTTCTGTATTCTTCCGGCTTCCTGTTTGTCTCCCTTGGGTTCTAGCGCCTGTAGTTTTTTTTGTCTTTAGCCTTGGAAAATGCAGGGTTACATGAATAGGGTGGGGTGTGCCTCTGCTTGGGATGCTGTAAGGCTTAGTGTGGACTCAATGGGCTGAATGACTTGTTTTCACACGAAGGATTTTATGATAGATTTAGATCCAATTGTTTTAGCTTGATACCATAGGGCTGAAAAAGTAATCGGCTGAAGTGTCTCAAAGATGTTCAACACAGCCTCAAACATGAATTCACTTGTGAAACACAAAAGTAATCTCTTGCTTTACGCAAATTTCAGTATGTATGTTTGATTAGGATTTATAATTTTCAGGTTATGTCATATTTTGAATTTGAAGCAGCTCTGAACAAAATCCTCAAGTCAAAATGCTTGTATCAAACATTCTGCCTGATTTGCATTTACCAGAGGCAGTATTTTGTGGAGAAATTGGAGAAAAAAAATGCCTAATCCCAGCATTATCTACGTCTCCATCCTCCTTTCAGTTCAAAATTAATGCAGTCATTTGTGCATGACACAGAAATTGGGATTAAGAGGGAAAGAAAAGTGGCTGCAAGCCTAAAACCAAATTAAAATGTAGAAGATTCTGGTAACTTTAGGTTTATCAAGTAGTAGACTACTTTAGTAGTCATAGAAGGTTTACAGGAGAAGGCCCTGTTTTTCTATCACTTCATGGCAAACAGCTTGGATTGTAATTGATATCTCTGTATAGCAGGGATGGAGATTAATGATTAATCAGGTTAAAGATTATGGCCAAAGCCTGCATGCTATATTGAGACACTATGACATTTAAGGATAAGAACCTGCAAGTAAGGCCCAACAAGTTTGTCTGTAAAATTGACACCAAGCTTCCAATTGCCTATCATTTCAAAACATCACTGTCTTCCCATGCCAACACTTGTTGCAGACATGCTGCAATGTTTCAGGAAGCCTCAGCACCTAATCTCCAATTTACTGCTTGGGGACCCTGAAGTCTCTAAAATGCAACATCAAGTCCAATAACTTAAGAACCTGATTTTGTCCTTCCTTGCTTTTTACCCGCCACTATACCTGTTTCGTGTCATACATTGGTTGCTTTCAACACAGCCAACTCTCCTGTTCTCAACTCTCCTTATCACTTAATTCAGCTTTTCTTCAGTCCTGGCTTACTATCTGCAATACATTCATCCCCTTTCTTTTCTCTTTCCCTCTGTCTGGGCTCTGTTTCTATCTATTTGCTCATTACTTCTTGCTTCACCTCAACTTCAGCATAACTACTTTTTTTCCTAGCTGCTAATCAGTTCTAATTAAGCATCACTGGATTCGCTAATTCTGATTTCTCCCCACAGAGACTGCCAGACCTGCTGAGTTTCACCAGCAATTTCTGATTTTGTCCTATATATATGTGTGTGAGAGACAGCACCCGTATTCATCTGTCATCTTACCATATCAATTGTTATTTCAATGCCAATGTACTCAACAATCTGAATGTTTGTGGAAAAACTTACACAGTCTGGCTCAGCAACCTTTCTTGATAACTTATTCGGCAATTCTCTTGCACTTTGTGTAAATATTAATTCTGCTCTGCTAATTCCCAATATTATAATGCTAATAGCAGTTGATTTACTTAGGATAAACCAATTAGAAAATCTGACTATTGAGTTCAACTTCAGTTTGTACGTCACACCAAGTTGTGATTCTTGTCGTACCAGTCCTTCAGATTACTCAGCAAATTCCTTGAGTGAACTTTGTTAATTCCTTGCTGTAATTTCAATTCATTTGAAAACCTCAAAGCGTTTCATTGCAAAGGAAGCAAACTTTGAACTCGCACTTGGTAAGACTTTTTTTCAAATTTTTTTCAAATTTCCAACTAGGGACAATTAAGTGAAATATTAAACATTCAGAATTGCTTAAATATCCATGACTCTAAATTTACAGTAATTTAGAATACAGGAAACAATCATGTTTTGCAGTAAGCCATGCATGTCCTCTCATTGACATTCAGAGGGAGCCTGAGAGACCGAGAGCGCTTTGATTGGACAAAGGAAGCTTTGTGTTTTCATTAACATTTCCAATTTGAGAGATCCATGATAGTCCTTTTACTTCCTAATTAAATCAAAACTTGCTCCATGTAAAATAAAAAATACTTCTCAAAATAAATTTCATTTATAACAATTAATGTATAACAATCTGGGACTCTAGCCAGATAGATTAGTTTGTGATAAAATCTGTGGCCATGAGTCTTATATTATGCAGGGTAATAATCCTATATTTGTAGCTAACTTGCAGAATACAGGATCACTTGCACAAATAAATTGCTGTGCAGTAAGAGTGATTATTTATAGGCAAGATGACGACTAAATTTTAATCCACTAATTCCCTAACTGCCTTCCTGCTTGAGCTCCACAGATGAACTGCTGTAAAGCAGCATATATGCCCTTTAGATATGAGATTTCTGAGTGACTGCAACTCGCATGGCTTTGCTTTACCAATGTAGATGTTTGCATGGCCTCTGGGCTTGTTCATGTTTGAAACAAAAACTGGTTGCATTAGTCATAATAGTACATATTGAACATGTGTCATACCACTACAGCACTTTGTTTTGGTTACAGGCTGTTTTAATGCTTATGGTTTGCATGTATTTCAAGTAGTGTCTCATAACTTAAAAGACAAAAGTGATGACCAGAAAGGAAGGTTGAATGAATCACACTTTTAAGTCCTTGTTTCATTGCAGTTTGGCTTTATATTTGCAACAATGCTAGTGTTGACCAATGTTTTGCTAACAAACATTAATACTTCCATTTTTTTTTTGTTTTTGGCATCTTAACCAACAGATTATAGGGCTAACAGTAGAGAAAGTAGATCAAGCACATTAACCGTCCCAGATCAGCAGAGAACCCCCCACCATCGTTCACGTTCTGTCTCTCCTCACCGTGGTGATGACCAGGGCAGGACCCGGTCACGTTTACCCAGTGTCCCACTGCAGAGGTGTGTTTTTGTTCTTCACAAATGCTGGTTTAATTTGGTAAAATGTTGGGCTGAAAGTGGTTAATTTTTAACCTTCACTTCTCCTGTTTGTCAGTGCAATAGTTTTGTCTGATTGAAAGCGGGAGATAGCTTGCATGGAATTTCAGGAGCATTGGGTAAAGGCAAATATTGTTTTGGGTTTTGTGCTTAAAATTGATTTCCAGATCTTGATGGTTTTCCAGAGAAAATTTTGATGCTTGATTATTATGATAATCTTCTCCGTACTTAGGAGTTTAGATGAAATCCATCAAAGTCGTCGTTCTCGTTCCCCTACACGATACCAAGATGCCTCTCGCAGTCCAGTCGAATGCAGGCCCAGGGACATGGACAGTTATTACACCTATGAAAGAGACAGGTACAGTTTTCAACGTAATTACTCCAATCCCTTTTTCTTTTACATGGAATTGAAATTTAAAGGCTAACATTTTGCTGTTATTTTCATTTTGATGTTTGAAAATAATCCCAGTGATCTGAACTTCCACTTCTGCGACAATATTTTTAAAAGGGATTAAGTTATAAAGTCTGTGAATCTTTGAGTAGCAGAAGGCTATTTTAAATTTGACCTTTTGATTTTAGTTTGTGATAAACTCCAGTACACCATTTGACTGATTTTACAGTTCTCCACTTTCCTTTGTTCTCCTCTTGTAAAATGAAGATTAAACACACTTCTGGAAAATTAATGGTGAGTGAATGCAACTGTCACTATCTGTCCAGATGCATTACATTCTGTGCCATACCATGGGTGCTGTGCTCTGCTTTGCTTCTCTTCCCTGCACATGCCCCAACCGCAAATCCATGCCACAAGCTTCCCAACTTGCTGTCCCCATTAAAATTTTAATGGTAGCAGGTAAGACATTAGAAAGCCAACCTCCCTCTGCTCAGCCATGATGTGGAGGTGCCAGTGTTGTCCCTCTGAGTAAATTGAGGTCCTTAAATTGATGGCCACATCAGGGCCTTGACCTTTTTACCTGCAGTGGGAGACCCAGGACCAGCTTGGTATATATTTCACTGTGATGGCTGAGGAGGACACTGATAAGGGCAGCCTCTATGATGTGTCCCCTGGGTCCATCAGTGGCTTCCAACCCCAAGGGATGTGCCTGCTTCTCTTATGTGCTATGACAAGCAAGCTGCACCATTAGATTTTTCTGGCTATTCTCAGGTGATGGCTATCTTAAACCAGTTAATGGCATTAAATGGAACAGGGAAAGCTAGACTCATTCTCAACCTATTTATTGAAAAGCCATGATGTGGAGGTAATAGTGTTGGACTGGGTTGCACAAGGTCAAAAATCACATGACACTAGGTTACAATCCAATGGGTTCAGTTGAAAACACTAGCTTTTGGAATACTGCTCCGTCAAGTGCTAGTGCTGAGAAGGTATTCCCATGGCACTAGGGTGATTAAAAGCACAGTAATAAGTAGTGATAAAGAGATATACCAAGTTTGGGATTTGCCACAAATTGCTCAGCAAGTAACAATCTGAGATTCATTTGGACCTGCCTGGGTGCTGAATTGAATTGAATTTGTCGCCTGTACCGAGGCACAGTGAAAAGCTTTGTCTTGCAAGCAATATTGGCAGATCACATAGTTAAATAGCATAGATAAGTAAATAATAGGTAAACAGTGGCAAAAGCCAAAGCACAGGTACAGGCAAATGCTAAGTGTTTTTGAGACCATTCAGTATTCTAACAACAATAGGGTAGAAACTGTTCAAAACTGGCTGGTGCATGTGTTCAAGCTTCTCTACCTTCTCCCCAAAGGTAGAGATTATAGAATAGCATTGCCAGGATCGGATAGTTCTTTGAGAATGTTGGTGGCCTTTCCTTGATAACGGACCTGGTAGATGGATTCTATAGATGGGAGGTTGGTCTTTGTGATTGCCTGGGCTGAGGTCACCACTCTCTGTTATCATCTCCGATTTTGAATGGTACAGTTGCCATACCAGTTAGTGACACATCCAGACAGAATTCTCTCGATGGCGGACCTATACAAGTTGGCAAGGGTATTCACCATCATGCCAAATTTCCTCAGCTGCCTGAGAAAGAAGAGACATTGTTGGGCACTGTTACCAGTACGTCCACTTGAACAGTCCAACAAAACTTGATGACACCCCTTGTTTTACTCATGGTCTCCCTCACTTTATCATCATCTATCCAATTGAATTCAACTCATTGTATATACTTCTCCATAATGTCTGTTTCTTTAGTCACAGATTATTCTGCAAGGGATTATGATAGATTAATTACTACATTATTCACAGATCTCTCTGTTCTGTGTGGACCTTACATTTCGAGAATAATACAGTGCAGACAGTGTGTATCATGTCATACCTATGAACTTTAAGTATAAGTTCTTGCCAGTGTTAAACAGAAAATCATGAAAAAATCCAGCTCCACACACTGATTTGACTCACTGTCACTGCAGTAATTACTGACCCAGTTCCACACACTGTAATTTGATCCACTGCCACTCCTTTAAATATCCTTGTGTATTTTTCCACATTATTGACAGTATTGTAGCAGCAGTGTATTGTGAGACACTGGCTTGTGCTGGAGCATGCTGTTCAGTTCTATTGGAATGTTGTCAGGGCCTACGACCTTTGAAACCTCCAGTGTCTCTAAATGTTGATATCATGTGGAGTAAATTCAGTTTGGATGGGGGTGGGGGTGGTGCTGAAGGTTGGCATCTGTGTTGTTGGTGTCCTCCAGAGATTGCTACATGATTTTATGTAGTCGAAGGAACACAAATGTAGTAAGTGATCTGTTATCAATAGGAATTTTGTTTTATCTCCATATAGCTAAGTCTACAGTAGGCCTTTAGAATATCATTGGATTAGAGTGGTGCTGGAAAATCGCAGCAGTTCATGCAGCAGCCAAGGAGCAGGAAAATCAACGTTTCGGGCAAAAGCCCTTCATCAGGAATACTGTATATTGTTCGAAATGTCGATTTTCCTGCTCCTCAGATGCTGCATGAACTGCTGTGCTTTTCCAGCACCATTCTAATCCAGAATCTGATTTCCAGCATCTGCAGTCATTGTTTTTACTACTTTAGAATATCATTTCATAGTTCTATCTCATCTCTTCATATGTCCTGCAGACTGCCTACAGTGGATACTGGGTGAATCAACATGATAGGTGGAAGGATGGTGATTGGCACATGGGATGGCATAAGTTGGCACTGAATTTACATGTGGTATGAAAGGACTGTAGGATGGATAGATGACCATGGTATGAGTATTGGAGTGCCCTTGATAGGTGGACATAGGATTCATATACACTAAACATTTAAAATAATATAGAGACACAGCAAGTAGTTTGGAAGATGAATTGTATGTTAACATTTCTTGCAAGGGGTCAGATCGCAAGAGTAGTGAACTCCAACTGAAGTTCTACTGTTCTTTGGAATACTATGCCTGGATTACTGTGTAACTCTTTTCTTCAGACCCAAGGAAGACTCTTACCTAGCTAAGAGGTTGATACAACAAAAGTTGATTCCTGAGATGATGCTTCCCCCCCCACTGACTACCGAGTTTAGAACTAAGGGATAGAGACCTAGGATAAGCATTTTGGCTTGAGATGAGAAATCTCTTCACTCTGAAGGTTGAAGTCATTGGAATTCCCTTCTCTCAAGAATTGTGGATGCTGAATTGTTGAGCATATTGTTTTGAAGGTGTGAAGTAAAAGTGAATGCTGTTCTGAACTGAGAGCTTATGCGTCCCCGTGATATAACTAGATAGCAGTCTGAGTGTACTGGAAAATTGGAAATATGTACCGTTTGGTTGTGAAATGGATACCTGAGTTGGTTGTTGTTTCGACAACAATTTAAATTTAACCAATTATGCCCCACGATACTAAAACCCAATCGAGTTTGGTTCGGTTCGATTGGATGCTGGCAAAATAATAAATTCAATGAGATGATCTGATGTTGGGGATATAAAAATGTAGGCTGCCTTGAAAATTGAAGGCAGAGCAACTGCCATCAACACAGATGCAAGAAATTAGGAAACACTCTCTAAGGTACCTTTTCATATGAAACATGATTGCAGTAAAAGAAATAAGAGGACCCAGGGAGGTCTTCAGTCAGAAGAAAAAAGACACCCAAAGACGACAGCCGCTGTATGGTTTTGAAATTTATCTTGATGTCTTGCAGAACAGCATATTGTTACAGAATTGGGGAGAGGTAATAAGTTAACAGAAAGGGGGTTTAGAATTGTAAATAGTTGTTTAATGTTCACTTTTAGAGTTAAAGAATAAATTAATGTTATTTTCTTTAAATAGTGGAATTCAAGAGTTCTCTGTCGCTCATTTTTTAACAACAGATTGAGGCGAGGTAAGTTTTGCTTGGTGTTTAGTTTAATTAACAGAAGGGTTCTCTGCCATGCCATAACAATATTTAAGATTGAGCTCAACAGATTAGTTGACTGTTACATAATCAAGGGACGTGGGCACAGACAAAAAGGTAGTAAGTAAATCAGTTATGACCATATTGGATGGTGGAGTACGGTGAAACAAATAGAAGGCTGACTATTTTTTTTATTTTATGTTTTTTCCTGGGATGTGGGCACTGCTGGTTGTGCGAGCATTTATTGTCTGTTCCTAATTGCCTTTGAGAAGGTGCTGGTGAGCTGCTTTCTTGAACTGCTGCTGTCATTGTGTTGTAGGTACGCCCACAATGCTATTAGGGAGGGAGTTCCAAGATTTTGACCCATCAGCACTGTATTTCGAAGTCAGAATGGTGAGTAGGTTAGACGGGATCTTGCAGATGATAGTGTTCCCATGTCCTTGTCCTTCTAGGTGGTTATGCTCATGTCTTTTGAAGGATACTTTTACTCCTGTATTAGTCTGTGCACTATTATCTCTGAGGTTGGTATACCTTTCTTCATTTACAGTGTCCAAAACTGAATGTAGTGTTCTAGATAGAGTAATTACTGTTTTGGTTCAAACATGACAAAATTAGTGAAGTTAAGGTGTGAATGACTGTCCTTGATATTAAGGCAACATTTGATTAAGTGTGGTATCAAGGAGCCCTATACAAACTAGTGTCGCTGGGAATTGAGGGAAACTACACATTGGTTGGATTTGTAGTTGTTAGAGGTGTATCATCTCAGTTCCAGGTTATCACTCTCCGAATTCCTCAAGGTAGTGGTGTAGGTCTAACCACCTTCATTTGTTTCATCAATAACCTTCTTTCCAAGCATATCAGAAATAAGAGCAAATCATTCACCATCTCAAGCCTGCCCCACCACACAATAAGATCATGGCTTAACTGCTTGACTGCTCTTTTGTGCCAGCTCCTCAGAGTTCTCCATTTTCTGATATTTCAAAAATCCATCCAAAGTCAGAAGTGAGGATATTCACTGATGTTGACATAGCTTTCATCACCATTCATGACTCCTCAGATATGCAGCAAGACCTGCTCATCAAACAAGCTTGGGCTGATAAGTGTGAGATATGGCCTAGTGGTGATGTCACTCTGATCCAGAGTTCAAATTCTACAATGGCAAAATTTTGAAATATCTGGAATACAGTGACTATATAACTGCTGCCAATTGTTATAAAAACCACCTGGTTCATTAATGCCCTCTCAGGAAGGAAATCTACTATCCTTAGATTCATAGGAATCCTATAATGCAGATAGAGGCTATTAGGCCCATAAAGTCAGCAATGACTCACCCCAACAATATAAAGAGCATCCCAACCAGACCCACCTGCCCAATCCTATTCTCCAAACTCCACATTTCCCATGGCTAATCCACATAGCCTACACATCCCTGAACACTACAGGACAATTTAACATGACAAATTTACCTACCTGCACATTTTTGGTTTGTGGGAGGAAACTAGGTCATCCAGCAAAAACTCAAACAGATACCAGAGAATGTGCAAACTCCACACAGAACTACCGAAGGCTAGAATCAAACCTGGGTCTCTGGTGATGTGAGACAACACTGTTAACCACTATACTGTGCTTGCTTAGTCTGGTCGACATATGACTCCACACCACAACAACGTGAGTGAATCTAAACTGTATTCAATAGGCATGGCAATAAATTCTGGCCTGGCCAGTGATTCCTTCATTCTTTGAATTTTTTTTAAAGTGACAAGTAATATTTGTACCACAGGAATGCTAGACAATGATCATTTCCAATAAGAGAGAAATCTAATAATTTTCCTTCAACATTAATGGCATTGAAACCTTTGCTACCTGTTTTACTAGAGCTTCCTATTGACCAGAAACTGAACTGGAACAGCCTTATGAATACTGTGGCTACAAAGAAAGATCCGAGGCTAGGAATGTTGCAATGATAAACTCGTTTCCTGTCTCCCAGCAGCTTTCCATCACCTACGAAGCACAAGTCAGGTGTGTGTTTGGGATACTCCCCACTTGCCTGGATAAATGTAGCTTCAACAACACTCAAGAAACTTGACATCATCCAGGACAAAGCAGCCTACTTAACTGGCACCACATCCACAAACATTTACTCCCTCCATCACGAATGCACACTGGCATCAGTTGCACCATCCACAAGATTCACTGCAAAATCTCACCAAACCTAATTCAGTTACATTACCACTAGGCCTTTCAAACCAATTGCTCCTCCAACAGCACCTTCCAAACAAATGACCTCTAACATCCAGAAGGAGGAGGGAAGCAGATACATAGGCAAACAACCTTAAAGTTCCCTCCAAGTCCGACACCAGTAAATGCAAAGTACTGTGGATGCTGGAAATTGGAAACAAACACAGAACCCACAGTTGTTCATGTCATTGGGGTTGTTCAGTTCTGAAGAAAAGATGTATGGGACTCGAAATGCTAACTTTGTTTCTTTCTCCACAGAAGCTGGCAGACCTGCTGAGTTTCTCCAGCATGCTGTATGCTTGTTTCAAGTTAGACACCAACTTGTATTGCCATTACTTTACTGTTGTTGGATCAAAGTCCTGGAATTTCCTCCTTAACAGCATTGAGTGTCCCTACAACATATATACTGCAGTGGTTCTAGAAATCTCTAACAAGTAGTGTGAAGTTTCCCTCAATTTCCAGTGATACCAATTTGTGTAGGGCTCCTTGATGCCACACACAGTCAAATGTTGCTTTATTTTCAAGGACAGTCATTCACACCTTCTCTAATTTCAATCTTTTGTCATGTTTGAACCAAAACAGTAATTACTCGATCTAGAGCACTACATTAAATTTTTGGACACTGTAAATGAAGAAAGGTATATCAATCTGAGTCAAGTCTGTAGAGCATAGTAAAAGCATCTTTCAAAAGCCATGAGCATGACCACATAGAAGGACAAGGATATGGAAACACTATCACCTGCAAGTTCCCCTCCAACCTACTCACCATTCTGACTTCGAAATACAGTGCTGGCCACCTTAGACCCTGTGGCCCAGCATACCAATGCTGACCAACAAACACCAAACTGTGCTATACTAAACGGTACCTTCTGCAGGGCAACTAGAGAACACCCATATCCCCGAATGAATCTCTCTATTCCTCCACAGTTTCCAGCTTTGCATCCTTTTAGAAAATACACTAAAACATTCCCTTATATTGTCACCCACCCAGCATACTGTCAACAACAACTTAAGGTATGTTGAATTTTGGTTCCTTCAAGATATTTTGAAATATTTTCTGAACCAGGAGGACTGGTTCAAGTCCCATTTGCTCTAGAGTTATGGCATCGCTCAACAGATTGATTCGGAAATATTTTCTGGTGCTCTTGTGGTGCAGTGATTTATTGTCCCTACCTCTGAGTGAAGAAACCTGGGTTGAAGTCGTAGGAATTTTAACTGTGCTCCCACAGCTCCAACCTTGTCAAAGGTATTATTAACAGTAAAGACCTTTTGCTGTTTAGTTTATTGGAGTTTAATCCCTTGAAACAATATGTTTAATCCCAAGAATGTTAAAGATAAAGTAAGAAAAGCTATATTTATAGCACCGAATAGACAAGGCCAATTTGCAATCCAATCTCCATCCTTCATACATCATGCAGGAGTGAACATGGTTCTTTTTGATTCTATATGCTTCCTTCAGCTAAGTATGGCTATTTAACAAAAAATTCAAAGATACAGAATCAATAAATTTTGACTCTTAGATTAAGAACTATTTGTGAAACGTCATTTCTTTGAAAGTCCCGAAAATGCACATGACCAAAAAATTACAGAAGGCCAAAAATTGTCAATGCAGGATTAATGTTGATATACTATGGAATTTATTTTACCATTGGTTCAGTCTTCCACCAGTATAATTGAGGTGAACATGTTAAGTGTGAGCATTTTCCACTTGCATGTCTCAATGTTTATAGGAAATATCACGTCCTTGTTGGACAATCTGTATAATGATGATCTGACAATTACAGACAAGTCAGTTTATCCTCCGTGGTAGGGAATTCTAGAAGTGATCATTTGGGACATTATTAATAGTTATTGAGGTAAATGCAGGTTAATTAAGAAAATCCAACATGGTTTTCTATTGGGAAAATTTGTTATCTGGCTTGCTGGAGTTTTTTTGATGAGATGGCACAGGGTTGATGGTAATGTTGCTGGTTTGGGGTGCATAGACTTCCAATCATAGAATCTGTACAGTGTTGAAGCAGGCCATTCGGCCCACCAAATCCACTCTGACACTCCAAAGAGCATCCCTCCCGAAACCATGCCGTGCCATCCACCTAGCCAGTACATCACTGGAAACTATAGGCAAGTTAGAATGGCCAATCTGCTAAACGTGGTAAAAGTGAGGACTACAGATGCTGGAAACCAGAGTTTAAATCCGAGTAGTGCTGGAAAAGCACAGCAGGTCAGGCAGCAACCGAGGAGCAGGAAAATAGACATCAGAAACCTGAGGAAGGGCTTTTGCCCAAAACGTCAATTTTCCTACTCCTCGGATACTGCCTGAATCTTTGAGCTGTGGGAGGAAACCAGAGCACGTGGTAGAAACCCACACAGACACAGGGAGCACTTGCAAACTCCACGTAGACAGTTGTCCAAGCCTGGAATTGCAGCCTGGATCCATGGTGTTGAGACGCAGTAGTGCTAACCACTGTGCCACCCTCCAATACAATTGAGGTGAGCATGTTTAGCGTGAGTCTTTTCCATTTCCAAAGTGATGAAGCATCGCATAACACATAAACCAGAGTTCATGAAATAAAAGGGACAATAGCAACATGCCTATTGCTAGAGTATCGTGTGCAGTTGTATAATCCACATTGTAAGAGAGATGTAACAGCACTGCAGATGGTGCAAAAGAGATCTACCAAGAGTTTGTTGTGAAGAGAGATTGGTCAGACTGAAGTTGTTTTCCTTTAAAGAAGAGTAGATTGAGATGAGACATGATTGAGAGATTTAAAAAACTGAGGTGCATAGACAGGAAGAAACTTTCCACCTGTTTGGAGGGATCATTGACCAGGGACATAAATTTCAAGCAAGGGAAAGAAGGTTTGGAAGAGGTATGAGGAAAATCTTTTATACCTTGAGGTTAGTGGGAATCTGGAGCTTGCTGCATATAATGGTGTTAGAGGGAGAACCCCTCATTACATTTGAGAAATATATAGATTATGTAGTTGTAATACCAAGGCACTGAGTCAAGTGCTGGAAAATTGTATTACAGCAGTTAGGTTGTTTTTGACCGGCATTGACCCAGTGGGTCACTTTCTGTGCTGTGTTACTCTGTTTTCTGTGACTTTTTTTCTACGACACTGTCACAGTTCCAAATTTTATGCATTAGGTAAAACTTGGAAGCATTGCAAACTGTGAGGAAGATATTAGAGTTTCAGAAAGATGTAGACAGGTTGGTGGAACATGAGAAGATGAAGTTTAATGCATAGACATGTAAAGTGGTTTATTTTGGTAGAAAGAGCATCTGGAGAAAACTTAAAACAAAAGGGCATATTTCTAATGGGTTGCAGGAGTAAAGGGTCCTGTTGTGTGTATATATGCAGAACTCATTGAAAATGGCAGTGTAATTAATAAAGCATAAGTATCCTTGGCATTATCAGTGGGGGTTTAGAGTACAAGAACAAGGAGGTTATGGTAAATTTTATATAAGATCCTCAGCTGGAATAATATATCTGGTTCTGGGCATCACACTTGAGGAAAGATGTGAAGACATTGGAGACCCAGCAGTTGGCTGGTTGGTGAAATTGGCACCTTTTCTCCTTGGAGAAAAGAAGGTTAAGAGAAGATTTGATAAAGGTATTCAAAATCCTGAGAGATCTGGACAGGGGAGACCAGGACAAACTTCACAAGAAAGGATCAAGAACAGAGTGCAGATTTAAGTTTTCTTCTTTTTATCAAGTACTTTATGAGAAAAAGCATTTTCATACAGTATGTGGTGAACACACTGCCTGAGAGTGTGGTGGAGACTTAGACTGTTACCTAAAAAGAGGTTTTGGAGATAAGATGGGAGCAAGGCATCGGGTGAAATTTTATTTCAAGGAGTTGATGTGGATACATTGGGATGAATGGTCTTCTGCCTTGTTACAATTCTGTTGCTCTATACTATTTAAATAAAAAAGGGGTTCCTTGTAATAAATGCAAAATGTGCTTGAAACCAAAATAAAATCTAAACATGCTGAAAAAAACTCAGCAACATCTGTGGTCAGAGAAACAAACTTAATGTTCCATGTGTGTGATCTTTCATCAGAACTGGGAAAAGTGAGAAACAGGGATGGAGAGAGGCTGGACATAAGAATAAGAGAGAAGGTCTGTGACATGGTAAAGGTGCAAGTGTTATGCTGCAAAACCAGATGGATCTCTAATAGCGTAAACACCAGATCCTTCCAGAGGATGTGTCAAGATAGCTGCCATCCCAATGTGAAAAAAATGAATTGATAGAAATGAGAGAAGAAAGAAACAAATATACAGAGAAACATAAAACAAAATGGTTGTGATTTAAAGTAGCTGAACTCTGTGATGAGCCTGGAAATCTAAAGCATGTCCAGTTCACAAGATGAACTGCTGTTAGTTAAGCTTGCATCGACCTTCACAAGAACTCTGCAGTAGATGACAAATAGAATGATTAGAATGGGAGCATTCACTGGAGAATTAGAACAACAGGTAATGATAAGCTTGGTGATGTTTGCTGACTGAACAGAAATGATTATCCAGAAGATGGGCTTGAAATGCAAAATCAAAAGGCTCAGTCTAAACTTCTACAAATCGCTAATTTGGTCTGAGCACACTTTAAGAAGGAAATATTTGGAAAAGGTAGAGAGGAGGTTTGCCGGAATGACGCTTGGTTTGCTTGCAACTTTAGTTACATAGAGAGACTGGGAAGCTGGAATTTCTCTTTAGATCAGAGAAAGACGAGGGTAGATTTACTTGAGATGTTGAAAACGATGAGGGTTTTTCAATGACAAGCAGAAATTGCTAGGAAAAAACTCAGCAAGTCTGGCAGCATCTATGAAGAGAAAGCATTTTGGGTCAAGTGACCCTTCTTCAGAACACTCTGTTCCCGCATCTGAAGTTTTCTTTTTGGTCTCGGGATCTTCAGTGATTTGGCTGTTTTCCCCATGTCAGTGGCTCAGTAAGCAGAGGTCAACATGTACATAAATTGCTAAAAGAACAGTGGAGGAAATTTGGAAAAATTGCATTACCTAAAGCCTTATTAAGGTTTGGAATGCATGATCTGCAAGCACGGAAACAAATCCAGCAGGGACTTTCTAAAAAACATTGGACTGGCACTCTAAGAGTATCAATTTCTGGGATAATGGAATGAATTGGACTCTTTCAATGAGCTGGCATAGGCTAGATGATTGAAGTTGTACAAACCTATTGTTCAGAACATCGAAAAATATTCCCAAATTATGTCAATGGGGAAAAATATCCCCCCTTTAGAGAGTTGCTGCAGAACTGAATAGTTACCATTGACTCCTCCAAACCATATATAAATACAGGTCTCCGAGATTCACCCAGGTCAACTGTTATGTTTCATACACAGAAATGAAGATTATACTACAGCATTTCATTGATATTTACAATCCTAGTGGACAATTTTGAGAAACCTATGATTGTCAAACTCAAAGGACAGATTTAGAAATTAAAGGAAAGTTTCAGAACATATGGTTCATATCAGTGAAAGTTATGAAATAGAGCTACTGATTCATGTTCATCTTGTTTAAAATTCCAGAAGTAGAAATTTGAACAGGAGGTGAGTGAGTAAAACTAAAATAAACTTGCCATAGTCCTAGAGTTCTATAGGACTGCAAATTCATTAGAGATGGCATGGTGGTTTAACCTGAGTCACCAAGCCTCTGGTGAGGGGCGATTTTGAGAAGACCAGTAATCTCAGTGGGTGTGGGAATTGAAACTGCACAGTTGGTGTAACTGTCTGTTTGCTCGCTGAGCTGATGGGTTTGTTCTCAGATGTTTCATCTCCATTCACATTGTTAGTGAGCCTCTAGTGTAATTCTGTATCGCAGAATAATTATGCAGCTAACTGACTCCCAATATGAGAGGTTGGGGGAGGGACTAAAATCATTATTAAACAGGGCTAAAGCAACATGAATAACAGACACTCCATTAAAGTTGATACTGCTGTTCAGTAGATCAAATTGGAATCTCAATGTATAATGTATAGGCTATTGAAGGTCTATTTGGATTTCATTGCCTTTTGTACACTTCTGATCATTTATTATCAATTGATTACATTATGAAGGTGTGTGTGAGGAAAATTCATTTGATTGTTATTTTGTAGAATAGACTGCCTGAAACAAATTTAATGCAAACTTTCAAAAAGAAATTGGATTATAGTTGACATGATAAGTAATTTAATGGAAATCAAGAAAGGAATAGGCAAATGATACAAACTAAATAACTCTTTCAAAGAGTCAGCACAGCCACAATGGGCTAAATGGCTTCCTCGGGCTGTGTATGTATTCTGGTAAGTATTACAATGCAACAGTATTGGAGTCATTGGACTACAGTTTATGCCAATGTGAAAGTGTTGTGTAAAAACATTGGTACCTCCCATTTAGATTGTATGGGCATTGGTGAAGACTAGTGTTTAAATTTGTTACACGCTGCGCTTTTCTGTTAGTAACCATATTAATATAAAATTAACAAGACGCTATCCGTTTCAAGCATCCTCTCTATCAAACTCAATCTGTTTTATCTTGAATATTTTTGTTCTTAACAAGTATCATGGATACAGCAGAAACACAGAAATTTCCCTTGCTTTTAGCCTTGCTCGCTAGGTTTGATCAACTAGGAGAAAGTAAGGACTGCAGATGCTGGACATTAGAGTCGAAGAGTGTGGTGCTGGAAAAGCGCAGCCGGTCAGGCAGCATCTGAGGAGCAGGACAGGCGATGTTTTGAGCATAAGGAATTCCTGATGAATAGCTCTTGTTCAAATTGTCAACGTAAATATGATTTATGAAAATATAATTTTCTTGTTACCAGGTTTTGTTTCAAACAAAATTGAGTTACTATTTATAGTTAAACTTTATAACTGATAATTTGTGTGATCAATTAAATATTGTCACTTCAAGTGTATTTTAAATACAGCATGGAAACCGATCCTTTAGTCCAACTTGTCCATGCCAACAGTGTTTCCAAACGAAACTAATCTCACTTGACTATGTTTGGCCTATATCCATCCAAGTGTTTCCTATTAATGTACTTATCCAAATGTCTTTTAAATATTGTAACTGTACCTGCATCCACTACTTCCTCTGGCAATTCATTTCACACACACACACCACTCTATGTACATTTAAAACATTCTCCTCTCGCTTTAAAAAAATATGATCCCTAGTTTTGAAATCCCCCACCCTAGGGAAAAGACTCATGCTATTTGTCTTATCTATGATCCTCATGATTTTATAAACTTTTTTTTAATGAATAGAAAGTCTAAGAGCCAAGTTTATTAATAGTTTTTTTCTTATGTTTGGTATCTTTTATTATGTATTGTTGCATGTAATTTATAAATATGATAGAGTCCATCATCTCAATGGAATAGTACAATAGCTGATCTGTTGTCTCAGTGGGATATCTCTACATTGCAGAGAGGATATCATCCTGTGAGTGAAGTTCCATCAGTGCAGATAGCTTGCTGTCTCCATATTTGCATTGGTGCACTGAGCCAGTGATTTTTGTTTAATCTTTTAAATAAAAACTCTTGTTAACAAAGTTAACTGGAACAATTCTGAACTGCATGGATATGTTTTGTGGAGCAGAATATCCTTTTAGTTTGCTGTTTCCTATCTGATGGGATGAAGAGTTCTGATAATATCAGGCTATTTGATTCTTCTCCATGGAGAATGGAATGGCTGCAGGTGAGCAGTTAAAATGTATTATGGGACTAAGTGAAAAATAGCCATGATGATTCTATGAATCTCCTATGAATTAATGCATTTTCTTACAGCTGTATTAAATATTGTTTTCAGATTTTAAGTGCTTATATCATTGAAACATAAAATGATTTGTTCACTATCAGTGGCATCTTCATTAGATCTCACTTTCTTTTTCATTGCTCCATTTTTTTTCTCCTCACTGCATTGCTCCCCATTCATCATGTCTGTGCAGTGAGTTCCTTATGCTGCCCAGGGCAAAACGAGGAAGGAGTGCAGAGTGCCTGCGTACTGCCAGGTAAATAGTAAGTGAATGTATTCTGAGAACTAGCTTTATTTTAAATATTTGGTTTAGCGTTCTTGTTGTAATAATGGTTTTCAGTTGTAAATTTGTACAGTTCATTGATAGATATCTAGTTGTGTTGTTTAAAAAACAGTTACACTTTACATTTGTGTTATTTTGCCTTTCATCTTCATGGTGAATAATATTGAGCAACGTTCATTTTCATGGTCTGTATTTGGTATGTTCCACAGCTATTGCTAATAATACTAAGATATAAGTTTGAATCCACGAAAATGTGTGAGCTTTATGATCCATTGCTAATTATAACGTGCTAATGATCACAATTCTGACATCTGTTCATGTCTAAGTCCTTGTAAGATTAGATTTATTCATGTGACCATGGTTTAAAATTTTGCTTTGTTATAAAAACATTATGGCAAACTATATCCTCTTACAATTAGCTCATTGCTGGTGGTAATTGTAGTAATACAAAGCTAATACTGAAAACTGCATTTATGTCCAACTTTAAATATTGTATTTGCCTTCAACTACTTTTATTGAGCAAGTCGTCTCTTTCTTTTTCTTTGATCTGTTTCCCTTTAAAAGTATCTGACGAGTGATTTCCATTCAAGCAAACAATTTGCAGGAAGGAAACACATTTCTAGACTCTGCCATGGACCAAAACTGCTATAGGCCTCTCTGAGTACTGACCTTTGACTGTCATTCTCCCTTTTGGATCTGACCTGTCAGAATAGAGTTTGTGACCTCTCTTAATAATGCATCGACACTTGGAGCAAGATTAAGCAATTCAGCCCCTCAAGCCTGCTCTGCCATTTGATGTGATCATGGCTGTTCTTATCTCAGCCTCAATTCCACTTTCCTGCCTGTGCTCCATAATGCTTCAATAATAACTAATTAAAAATCTATCACCTGCTTAAAATAAGAAACTTCAAAATTATCTTCAGTGTGAAATTCTCTATCCATATAGAAAGGACCTCTAACCTGCTTGGCCACATTAGTGGTCTCTGAATGGCCTTTCCTGAATATCAAGGAAAATCCTGGACCATCCACAAAGCAACAAATGTGTCGACTGGAGCATTGTGCTGTGTGTCATTTAGGGATTGTTTATTATGTTTCAGAATGCATTTTCTTTTCATGCGTGTTTTGATATGATGTCTGGAGATTTGCTTTTATTCTCCAATTATTGCTGAAACAATCATTAGTTTCTTGGAAACAGGTGCTAATACCAACAAAAAACAGCCCATAATAGCGTCTATGCCACTTGCGTCATACAGATTGCTCTCTTATACCTTTTAACACTTGATGTTCAGACAACATTTCTGGTAAAACTTACATTGCGTACCCTCCAGCTTTCTGAGGTGCTTCCAAATCTTGTGATGCCTATCAAACTGAACTTTGCCTCCATTGTAACGAGGCAGTGAATAAGTCAAGAATGAGCTGGAGCTGAACATTCTTCAACAGTCCCATCAAAGGCAGGCTACATGTTTTAAGTGATAAATGGGGAACAAGACAACAAAAGGTGACTAGGGAACTTTGAATATGTATGCAAAGATTTCAGAAGAGAAGCAGTTTGAAGAATTTTTTGGGAAATGGTTGTTTGATTGGTAATGGTGGATGTGGCTATTGAGCTGGACAGTTGTGGGAAAGATTGTGAGCAGAATAGTGTAGTCAACCATGATAAATGCTGGACAGAAATGACAAAGGCAGAGAACTGTGTATTGTCAATGACAACAACTTATGGATGTAGTTTGCTCGCTGAGCTGCAAGGTTCACTTCCAGATGTTTCATTACCCTATTAGGTAACATCTTCAGTGGGCCTCAGGCATCACCAACCCAAAGATTATAAGTAGAAAGTGGGAATTTTCAGCATTGCTTCACCTGAGGCCTACTGAAGATGTTACCTAGTAGGGTAATGAAATGTCTGGAAATGAACCTTGCAGCTCAGTGAGCAAACTTACATCCAAAACCTCAACCTGAGCTACAAATCTTCTCAAAACTCGCTAACAACAACTTGTGTTTATGTAGCACCTATTTTTAAGGAAGTAAAGTGTGCCTAGATTCTTCACAGGAGCATTATACACAGTTTAACATAATTAGTCATGTAAGGATTTGTTCAAAGAGATAGATTTAAAGGTACATGCAAAAGAGGAAGGCAGAAACTGGAGAGTTGAAGGAGGGAATTTCAGAGATTGAGACAGCTGAATGTTTACAAGGCCATGATTGATGGAGCACAAATATCTTGGAGTGTGCTTGGAGAAAATTACTGAAACGGAGATGGGCAAGTACATTGAAGGAATTGGAAATTCTGAAAATGGACCTGTTATTTTACTAAAAGCCAATGTACGGCATTGAAAAGTGAACAAGATTGGCTGTGTTAGGTTCTGTGCAATATAATGTTGAGTGATTGCAAATAGAACATGGGAAATCAGTTAGTGTGTTAGAATAGTCAGCTGGCATCAAGAAGGGTGGTCAACAATGGAATCCAAAGAGATGATGCTGAAATGAGCTTTTAGTGAGCATGGTTCTTTAAGTTAAAGAGACAAGAGAGTGAGATTTACAATATTCAGTTTACATAAAGTACTTTTCTTGTTCTTGTACCTCAAATTGACTGGAAATGTAGATTCCTGATCATAAGTGACTCTGAGTCCAAATAATTGGTGAGACTAGTGATGAGGGCATAATGTGAAGTCTCATGCTGTTCCAAACTTAGTAAAGCTGGATAAAAAAATCATGAGGCACACTAAAGCTTTTCAAAGCTTTAACTGATGAGACATGGCAATATCTTTTCATACTACTTCTGTCTCTAGTCTCTATCTTCCATAATTTTCTCAATAAATCATTTTTAGATCCACTACATTTTGAGTGAGTTCCTCCATGGCAGAGAGCCCTCCAGTGCTGTGATCTTGAATGTGTAAAACATAATAGCAGTCCGCATGTTGATTTGAATCATGGAGGTGTAATCTCTCTCTCGCTACCTTGTGAAGTTACAATGTAAATTTGATTATTTGTCGGTTTTAAATTTTAACATGTTCTCTTCTTGTATCCTTGCTTATGTTATTCTGTCTTGCTGCAGTATTTTTAGAGAAATGAGAAAACCGCAACCATACTCATGTTCACACATTTCCTGTAGTTTTCCTATGTTCTCAGTCAACTTCAGTCAGATGAATTCCTTTATTATACATGGAAGTTGTCTTCCCTCATAAGTTGTGTTTGCTTTCTCCATGATTAGAGTTACCAGCAAGTGGGATGCCTTGCCATAAATGTCCATTGTTGTTTTCTCCTGTTCATTCAGCCATCA
The DNA here is from genome assembly GCF_037043375.1 of Chiloscyllium plagiosum. Classification (NCBI taxonomy): domain Eukaryota; kingdom Metazoa; phylum Chordata; class Chondrichthyes; order Orectolobiformes; family Hemiscylliidae; genus Chiloscyllium; species Chiloscyllium plagiosum. The sequence continues at coordinate 57,607,603 of NW_028270141.1, forward strand.
AATTATACTCACCAAATTTAAATAGTTAAATTTGTCAAATTAAGTATAATTTGCATTGAAGTATGTTTATTGAAATGTGTTAAAAGTCTCATCACAGTTATGTTTTTTTGGTTACTAGTTTTATTGTTACCAAAGCAGTTGTCTTAAGAGAAACTCACTCCATCCAACATGTGTGCTGTATCAATAAAAGTCACTTTGTGATCTCTGCTAACATGTATGTAGAATTTCAAGTCTTTGAACTTATTTGTTTGTACCTTTTTAATTGGCAAAAAGGATAAATGTTTTCATCAGTCATTATCATTTTCAATCTGAGAAAGAGACAAAAACCAAGGCAAATATTCCATCGAGCAATTGTATTTTCTTCTACAGCTCTAAGTAAGCTGTAGCAATCAAATGTTGCTAACATTGCCCCATTGCAGTTTTGGTTTAAGTTACAAATTCTCTTCCTGCTTACTTATGTGAAGATTTTAATCTGTCATGAGACAGAAGTTTATTCATTTTCCCTTGTGCACTGTCGCATGTCTCCAAATCCTTTAGCAAGGCTGCATGTGTTTAGATTAGATTCCCTATAGTGTGAAACAGGTCATTTGGCCCAACAAGTCCACATCAACCCTCCATTTCCTTCTGACTAATGCACATACACTATGGGCAATTTAGCATGGCCAATTCACTTGACCTACACATTTTTGGACTATGGGAGAAAATCCACGCAGACGTGGGCAGAATGTGCAAACTCTACACTGACAGTCACCCTAGGCTCGTCCCTGGTGCTGTGAGGCAGCAGTGCTAAACACTGAGCCATCGTGCCATCCCATTTAAAATGGGGTAAAACATTACTTAACTAATGGAGAGTTTCTATTGCTTTCTTTATTATTTTTGATATTTTTAAATTGAATTATCTTTTAATTAAAGTAAAACTAAGATACAGAATAAATTAGGTTGATGCAATTTACATCTTGTTTCATAACGGAGATTTGATTCTGACAGTCTAACCTGGCAAAGGTTAATGTCCAGATTCCATTGTCATTTTATCAGTCGGGCGCATAGCTAACATTAAACTTGAGAAGGATTTAAGGACTGAATGTGTATTAACTACACAGACTGCTTTGGAGACTGGAGGGAATGGGTATTGTGAAACATGAGTATTCTTGCTGGAGGCAGCAAGAATAGCATCAGTGATCAGCCAATTATTGGAAATCAAGTCACGGACTTCCCCGGTGTTAGACAGTTCCCTTCAGGAGCCTGAAGTCTGAATGTGGTCTACAGGATGGGGGAGAAGTTGAGGGAATGCAGGGAGTCTTTTAATTACTGAATTCACCACCCCACCAAGCACCACTCCTCCCCCTCCAGGAACAAATGGGCATATTGCAAATGGGCATAGGGCATATTGCTGAGATGCCCTCACTGTGTCCTCAATGCATTGACTGTGCCAACTCTCCCAGGATCGTTCCTGACACCCATAGCTGCAGTTGGTCCACACTTGCTCCCCCCACCCCCGCTCCCGTTGGAGATTTTCCACCGGGAACAATGTTTCCATTCAGATCCAGATATTTATCACAAAGTAATATTTCTATCCCAATCCAGATATTTTTACAAAACAGTATTCCCACTCCGATGCAGACATTTTACACAAAACAATGCAATCTGGATATTTTATCAAGGGGTATATTTCCATGCTAATCTGGATATTTCACCAGGAACATTACAAATATATCTTGAATACAAGGATAATTTAGTGAAAGATGGAGCCAGTTATGGCCCAAAGTTGAGAAAATATTAGAGAGGCTTGGACATAACTTAGAAAATGAACACTTAGCTTTACAACAAGCAAAATGAATCTAGCCACTGTCAAATCACAGGAAGAGGTAGTTCAGAAACTTGAATTATAGTATCATACTGTGCAGAAGATGTCCTTCAGCCCATTGAGTCTGCACTGACTCATGAGAAACACCTGACCTTCAACCAAATCCCATTTACTATCACTTGGCTCATAGCCTTGAATGTTATGACAGGCCAAGTGCATTTTAAGGGATGTGAAGCAATTTGCCACTACCACCTTCCTATACAGTGCTTTCCAGACTGTAACCACCCTCTGGGTAAAATGTTTTTCCTTACATTGCCCACCTGTGTCCCTTCATGACTGACCCTTCAAATAAGGGAATCAGCTGCTCCTTATTCACTCTGTCCATGAACTGTACACTCAGCGCTGCTCAGTCTTCTCTGTTCCAATAAAAACAACCCAAGCTTATCCAACCTTTCTTCAACTTAAATTTTCCATGCCAGGCGATATCCTGGTGAATGTCCTCTACGCCTCCTTTAATGTACTCATACCATTCTTGTAATGTGGAGTCCAGAATTGCACACAGTACTCCAGCTGTGGTCTAACCAAAACTCTCTATGACTCCAACATAACTTCTCTGCTTTGTAATCTGTGCCTTGATTGATAAAGGCAGATGTGCCATATGCCTTTTTCACCACACTGCTAATGTGCTCTTCTACCTTTTTAGAGATCTATGGCCAAACTCTCCCAGACCCCTTTGTTCCATTTCTTAGAGGGGAGAGTTGTCTCTGGGACTGGAGGCCTATAATCAGTGTTCCACAGGGATCAGTACTGGGCCCACTTTTGTTTGTCATTTTTATAAATGATTTGTATGGGAATATAGGAGACATGTTTGGTAAGTTTGCAGGTAACACCAAAGTTGGTGGCATAGTGAACAGTGAAGAAGGGTATCTGAAATGACAAAGAGATCTGTGGGCAGCACGGTGGCAGTGGTTAGCACTGCTGCCTCACAGCGCCATGAGACCCGGGTTCAATTCCCGACTCAGGCGACTGACTGTGTGGAGTTTGCACATTCTCCCCGTGTCTGCGTGGGTTTCCTCCGGGTGCTCCAGTTTCCTCCCACAGTCCAAAGATGTGCAGGTCAGGTGAATTGGCCATGCTAAATTGCCAGTAGTGTTAGGTAAGGGGTAAATGTCGGGGTATGGGTGGGTTTCGCTTCGGCGGGTCAGTGTGGACTTGTTGGGCCGAAGGGTCTGTTTCCACACTGTAAGTAATCTAATCTAATCTAATCTTTTTTTTTATAGATATTTTTATTAGAAATTTAACATTTTTACAAGTTTACAAAAATAAACAAAACTCTCAGATATAAACATTGATATACAATTAGCTCAAATATACAATAGCCAAAATTTGACAAAAAAAAACAAAACAACAAAAAAAAACAAACAGACAAAACTCAACTATCTACTAATCTAACCTACAACTAACCAGGGTGTATATTTAAGTCTCTTACATGCTCGGGATGTGTTAACATCAGATATGATAAAACCCGTATTCGTGCGGGATTCCTCCCCCGAGGGGCCGCGGACCAGCCAGGTTTGTAGTCTCAATTAAATAAAAGCCCTTGTTAGGATAGCCGAAATATCTGTATTTATGTAATTCAAAAAGGGCTGCCATATTTTATAAAATAATTCGGTCTTTCGGTGCACCATATTTGTAAGGAAGTCAAGGGGAATACATTCCATAATTAGTCTGTGCCAATTTGAAAGTCCAGGGGGGCCCTCCGCCACCCAGTTCATCAAAATATTTTTCCTTGCACAGAAAGAAAGAATAGAAAATAGTCTCTTCCCGTACGTGTCCAGGGAGGGAAAGTTCGAAAAGCCCAAGAGGAGAGATACGGGGTCCACTTTTTTATTTCCGTTCCTAAAATTTCTGTCAGGGTACTTGCTACTTTAGTCCAATATCCACGGATCTTATGACAGGTCCATAAGCAATGTACAAGAGTGCCCACCTCTATTTTGCATTTAGGACACATTGGAGATGCTCCTGCCTTAAATTTTGCCAATCGAACCGGTGCTATATGGGCCCTATGAAGTATCTTCAGCTGGATAGCCTGGGTTCTGTTACAAATAGTAATTCTTCTAGCATTTTCCCAGATATCATTCCACGTTTCTGTGGAGATTTCTAGTCCCAGATCCTGATCCCATGTTTTAAGCAGATTATCCATATCTCCCGATATTTCATCATGTAGCAAATGATAAATATTACTGACGGAAGATACCCCCACTGGTCGTAGGACACTACATTCTCTATCGGATTTATAAAGACTATCTAATAACGTAGTCTTCTTCTGTATAAAATCTCGAATTTGGAAGTATCGAAAGAGGTCTCCATTGGGTAATCCGAATTTCTGACGCAGCTGTCCGAAAGACATCAGGACCCCATCTTTAAATAAATCCCCGAGACATGAGATACCCCTGGCTCTCCAGAGTTTAAAAGTGGCATCTGTTAACCCCGGTTGGAATCCCCATGCTCCCACTATCGGTGCATAGGGGGATGTTTTATGTGAATTACCCTCATTTTGCCGCATTATATTCCAAGCCTTGATTGTATTCAGTATTATAGGGTTTTTACAGTGATCTGTAATGATTTTCCTCTTGTCTGAGAATAAAAGGTTAATAAGTGGGTATTTTACTTGAGAAGCCTCGATGTCCAACCAGATTGGGTCTTGTCTGATCCACAATCAATCAGCTATATAACTTAATAGGGAACTTAATTGATATTTCCTAAAATCTGGGAAGTCCAATCCACCCCTTGCCTGTGGAAGCTGTAGCTTCTTCAGCTTAATGAGGGGCCGCCTATGGTTCCAGATAAAGAAACTAAGCCAGCCGTATAATTTACATAAAGCTGTCCTCGGCAGCATCACCGGAAGCATTCTCATAGGATATAGGAGACGGGGCAGGATATTCATTTTGATTAATGCTATTCTACCCAGCCAGGAAATTGGCAGGTCTCCCCATCGCTGGAGGTCCTGCCTTATCCTTTCCAATAAATACACAAAATTAGCCTTATACAACTGACCAAATACTGGAGTAATAAAAATGCCTAAATATAAGAAACCCTCCAGGGACCAGCGAAAGGGAAAAAGGGAACCGTCTGCTAAGCGGGGTATCACAGCAAGGCCACCCATTGGCATAGCCTCCGATTTTGAAAAATTAATTTTATAGCCTGAGAATGCACTAAATGTATTAATAACTTGGATTAAGCGAGGTATGGACATCAAAGGGTTACTGAGGAATAGAAGAACATCATTTGCATAAAGGGTAATTTTATGTTTACCTGTACCAATCCTTGGGGCCACTATATTAGGATCAGCTCGTATAGCTTCTGCTAGTGGTTCAATTATTAGCGTGAATAACAATGGTGAGAGGGGACATCCCTGACGGCAGCCCCTACCCACACTGAAGCTATCTGAGCCTAATCCATTGGTAACCACAACTGCTTTGGGATCACTATACAATGTTGAGATCCATCTGGTAAACACCTGTCCAACACCAAACCTCTCCAATGTGTAAAACAAATATGACCATTCGACCCTATCAAATGCCTTTTCCGCGTCTAATGAAACCACTACTCCTGGTATCTTTCCCTGATGACAAGCTTGAATCATATTCAGAGCCCTTCTAACATTATTGGATGATCTACGGCCCTTAATAAACCCCGTCTGATCCTCCTTTATAATATGTGGCAGTATCCTTTCTAATCTCAGTGCTAACGTTTTAGAGAGGATTTTAAAATCTACATTTAGCAAGGATATTGGTCTGTATGATGTACAATCTTCTGGGTCCTTTCCTTTTTTGAGGATAAGAGAGATATTTGCCTCTTTCAGCGAAGGCGGGAGACAGCCCTGACTATATGCATAGTTATACATGTCCATAAGTGGACCAACCAGTATTTCTGTAAATTCTTTATAGAATTCAGCTTGAAAGCCATCTGGGCCCGGCGTCTTACCATTTTGAAGGTGCCTAATTGCATCAACTATTTCTTGGGGTGTAAGAGGAGCATTTAGGACCGATACTTGTTCCGGAGTTAGGTCTGGAAAAGTCAAATTTTTAAAAAATGACTGCATCCTCTTCGCCCTATCTTCACAATCCTGTGATTTATATAACTCAGAATAGAATTTTCTAAAGGTCGCATTAATCTTTTTATGATCATGAGTCAAAATACCCGTACTTTCCTTGATAGACATAATAGTCTGAGGGGCCTTTTTTTTCTTTGCAAGAAATGCTAAGTATCTACCCGGTTTGTCGCCATATTCATATAATCTTTGCTTTGCAAATAATATTTCCCTCTTAGCCGTTTGAGTAAGTGTAGTATTTAGAGCTGTCCTAAGAGCTGTAATCCTTTGCAATTTAATAATAGAGGGTCTATCAATGTATGCTGTTTCAGCCGCTTTTAAGCGGGTTTCAAGCAAACGCTGTTGTTCTCCTTTTAATTTCTTCTGGGTCGCTGAGTAGGAGATGATCAAGCCTCGCGTGTAAGCTTTGATGGTCTCCCACATCATTGACGGGTTGCTAGCTGTACCTGAATTAATTTCTAAAAAAGTTTTAAATTCTTGAGAGAAGTACTTTACAAATTTACTATCTTTCATTAGGAAGGGGTCCATACGCCAATGCCGAGGGGATGTCCCACTGTTCTTCGCCTTAGTTTCCATATATACAGCAGCGTGGTCAGAAATTGCTATATTACCTATTTTACAGGATGATATGGAATTTAAAAAAATCGAGGGGGCAAAAAACATATCAATTCTGGTATGACATTTATGTGGATTAGAGTAGAAAGAAAAATCTCTACCCTGTGGATGAAGACATCTCCATACATCTACTAATCCTAATTCTTTGTTCAGATCCATCAATTGTCTAGATCTGGGAGATACTCCTGCAGTACTCTTGGGAATCCTGTCTATTTCCAGATCCATAATACAATTAAAGTCTCCCCCTATAATTATATGACGGGCATCAAAAGCCATCAATTTTGAGAAGGCTTCCGTTATAAATTTAAAGGGGTGTGCCGGGGGGCAGTACAAATTTAAAATCCCATATTCCTCTCCATTTATGAGAGCTTTAATCAAGATATATCGTCCAGATTCGTCTTTTATCTGCTTTAGGATTTTGAAAGGGAAATTCTTCCGAACAAGAATAACAACTCCCCTGCTTTTTGAGCTAAAAGAAGAAAAAAAGGCCTGATCAAATCCGCCCTGTCGTAATTTCAAGTGTTCTTTATCTGACAGATGCGTCTCCTGTAGGAGAGCTATATCAACTCTTTCCTTCTTAAGATTTGATAATATTTTCTTCCTTTTAAGTGGCGAATTACTCCCTTTGACATTCCAGGTGCACCACTTAACCGATTGATCAACCATAATCCTCTGGGCCAATCCGAGACCCCTCGGGAGGGGGAACCCTATCCAGAACATCCCGGGCATGGAACATGTAAAATTTACAAAAATAAACCCTCTTTAATACACCCACAACAATACAGTAAAAAACTATTTCTAAATAAAGAATATAAAACGTATCTAAGTGGAGACTTTCCCCCTTGTTCCCAGGGGGCATCACTTCCTCTCCAAAAATTCCTCATATCCTCTCCCAACCAATGCCCCACCCTTGACCCAGGCACTCCTCAATAAAGTGAGGAAAATTCAAATATAATACAAAGCTAGAGTTAACAGTGAGCACCCCACCCCCACCCCTACCAACACCTGGGTATATTTGGTAATGTTAATACCATATATAAACATATAACTATAAAATTACCAGTTCAACAAATAATAATTAAATATGATAATACAAAATAACGAAGGGAAAAACAACCCCGCTCCTAAAGACAGAGGTAAAATCGAATAAGGTAACCACCTCCCCCCACCAACATTAACCAAATCCCCCAGCTTATATATACATATATATACATACACATACATACATATATATATATATATATATATATATATATACATACACACACACACACACACACACACACACACACACACACCCCTCATATATACATAAAATAATAACAGAAAACAACTCCAAGGGGGGGGGGGGGGAGAAAATCAAATCCCTCTCCCCACCCCCCATAATAATATTAAGCAATAAGGTAAGAAAAAAAAAGGGAGGGGATATAAACCAAAACGGGGGGGGGAAGGCAGACCAACATCCATTATGTCCTACAGTTTATCTAAGAGAGTCCAAGAATTCCTTAGCCTTTTCTGGTGATCCAAAGTTATATACAGATCCTTCATGGTTAAAGCGTAACATCGCTGGGTAGCGTAAGGAGTACTGTACATTTAAGTCCCTTAAACGCTTCTTCGCCTCGTCGAATGCCTTCCTCTTTCGAACCAGAGCCGGGGAAAAGTCCTGAAATAGCATGATCTTGGATCCTTTGTAGATCATAGCTTGGGGGTCTTTTCCGAGATTTCTAGAGGCTTCTAGGAGTATCTGCCTCTCCCTGTAGCTCTGCAGCCGGAACAGGACCGGGCGTGGGCGCTGGTTCGAGCCAGGCCCGCGTATTGCTACCCGGTAGGCCCATTCTACCCTTACCTGGCCTGATCCAGCTTGCAGATTTAAAAGTTGTGGCAGCCACTGCTCCAAGAATGCTGTAAGCTGGCCTTCCTCTTCCTGCTCGGGAAGGCCCAGCAAACGAATATTTTTTCGACGACCTCGATTATCGAGGTCGTCAATATGATTTTCCAAGGTCCGGACTCGCTGCTCGAGAGTCCGGACCTGATCCACGGCCGATTGAGCGGTTGTCTCCGAGGTCGCGGCCTTTAGCTCCGCCCCTCCAACTCGGCGTTGAATTTCTTCAATTTCACGGTCGTGCTTCTTCAGCGCGGCCGAGAGCGACTCCCAACGATTCCTGGATTCGACGATAAAGGCATCAATCTTCGAGTCAAGCTTGGAAAGCATTTCTGCAAGGCTTGTTACTGTAGGTAAGTCCCCCGGGGCGGCTGTGGACGCCTCTGCTGCAGCTGGAGAGTGTGGGGGAGGGGTTCCTGCCTGCTGAGAGCTGCGGGCTCCCTTCCCTTTAGTCATTTTAACTTAGGATAGAGTTGCTTAAATATAATATTACACCACTAATTCAGTTACTAAACTATTATAAATGATTTATAAATGATTTGGTGAGCTTGGTAGGGGGTAGGTGACCCACTGTGCCCAAGTCTTGGGAGGAGCACTATAGACTCAGTCTTACTGGGTCGCCGCCATCTTGGATCCCCCCCTAATCTAATCTTGATCAATTGGGTCAATGGGGAGAGGAGTGGCAGATGGAGTTTAATTTGGATAAATATGAGGTATTGCATTTTGGTAATCTAATCAAGGACAGGACTTGTACAAGTAACGGTAGGGCCCTGGGTAGTATTGTAAATTGGAGGGATCTCGGAATTCAGATACATAATCCTTTGACATTTGCATCAGAAGTAAACAGTGGTTGAAGAGGCATTTAACAGGTTTGCCTTCATTGCTTAGACCTTCAAGTATAAGAGTTGGAATGTCATGTTGAGGTTGTACAGGATTTGGTGAGGCCTCTTGTGAGGTATTGTGTGTAGTTCAGATCACCTTGTAAAAAGACAGATGATATTAAATGAAAGGGGCTCAAAAAAGTTATCAGGATGTTGCTGGGAATGATGCTTTGAGATATAAAAATACACTGGGACTTTTTTTTAAACTGGAATCTAAAAGATTGAAGGTGACTTTATAGAGGTTTGTAAAGTCAGGAGGGGCAGAGATAAAACAATTGATGAGGATCTTTTCCCTAGGGTGGGGGAGTTTGAAACAAGGGAGCACAATTTTAAGGTGAGAGGAGAAAGATTTTTAAGACACGAGGGGCAACTTTTTTTTTTACATATAGAGCAGTTTATGTGCAGAATAAACTGCTAGAGAAGGTGGTGGATGCATTACAGTTGCAATGTTTACAGGACATTTTGAATGGACAAGATGTGTGGGGATCCAGGCCAAGCACAGACACATGAGACCAGTTGTTAGACTAGAATAGAATCCCTACAGCATGGAAACAGGCCTTCTGACCCAACAAGTCCACACCAACTCTCCAAAGAGCATTCCACCCAGACTCCCCTCCATCCCCGTGACTGCATTTCCCACAACTAACCTGTTCATCCCTGGACAGTATGACCAATCCACCTAACCTGCACATCTTTGAACTGCAGAAGGAAACTGGAGTACCCAGAGGGGAGAATGTACAAACTCCACACACAGTCACCCAAGGCTGGAATTGAACCCAGATCCCTGGTGCTGTGAGTAACAGTGCTAGCCACTGTGCCACCCATGGGAATATGGTCAACTAGTTGGACTGAAGGGTCTACTTCCATGCTATATAGTTCTATACCATTTGTTAAGTACTTGTCAAATTAATCCTTCCAGAGTGTATCATCTGCCATTTTTCAGGGTTAAATTTTATCTGCCACTTATCTGCTAATTTGACCATCCCATTTTTATCATCTTGTAGTCCAAGACGCTCAACCTCGCTATTAATCACCCAACCAATGTGATAGGATAATAGTAAATAAAGAGGAAAAAGGTAAAATGTTGTCAGTGTTCAAAGTGGGAAATTCATGGTGTCTGCTTGGGATGTATCCTGAGTTGTATTGTTCCAGGATGAGATAAGAGTAGAAATAGCAGTGCTCTGGCCATAATCTTCCAATTCTCATTTTATTTTCATTTGGCAGAACTCATTGAAGATCAGAATCCTACACTGTATCCAAAAGAAAGGAAAAGGAATATTCCTAGGAGTGCTGACAGGCATAATCCAGGAGGAAAAAATAATCTCCCAAAAAAAGTGGCATAATAAATTAAATCCAGCATGGATTTGTTGTAACCAAATCCTGTCTTGAAACTTATCACTAAATTATTTCATAACGTCATCAAGAAAGGTAGGGAGGATGCTATCCTAAATACTGTATATAGAGCCATTCAAAGTGCATTTGATACAATGCCACAAAATGGACTACTTTGATAAAGTTGAAGCACATGTAATTGAAGAGATAATGATAGCATGTTATAAGTCTGGCCAAGGAACAGACTGTTATCACTCAATGCATGTTTTCACACTGGTGTTTCCCAGAAGTCCTCCATTGATGGGCAGCACAGTGGTTCAGTAGTTAGCGTTGCTGCCTCACAGTGCCAACAACCAGGATTCAAATCTATCTACATGTCCTGGACAATATTCGTCTTGACTTCAGTCCAACTGACAGTCTTGTTCTTTGTTCAGAACAAGAGGGTTTGATTTTAAATCTATAGATTTGGTCTTTCAAGCATACTTTTTTTAAAAAAAAATCCTTCACTTAGGTTCTTCCCTTTTGTGGCTTGTGATCTCTTTAATGCTGCAACCATGTTCCCCTCCAAGTATTGACCTCTTGCTCTCTCTTCCTTCTGATTGCTGGGAAAGATACCCAAAAGGATCAGAGTGCAATCTCCTGCCATTTCCCACCTGTCTGAGAATTTGCCAGTAACTTGGCAGGAAACATAGATATACCACACCATTTGGTCCATTGCCTATCTGACTAGTCCCACTTTCCATAACTTTGTAAGGTCATATGCTTGTGTTTTTTTTAGATGCAGTAAACTTCAGTGCATTGAGTGCAGTTATGATTTATCAAAATATTGCACTTAAGACAGATTTGATTATGTGGATAGATTAGAGAAAATAGAATTTGCTCTGGTTTGATCTTTCCACACAGTTTCTTCCAAAGAACAGTTTGTCGACCCCTCATGGTCAATTCTTCTCTCAACTTTCTCCTGGAATTTTCTCTTTAGGAAAGAGAAAGTGGAAGGATCAAACCCGGAGAATGCTCTTTTAAGCTAACTGGCATAAGAAGCAATGCTATCATGAGGAACATTTTAGCAAGTGGTTAGGATCTGAGCACATTGGACAAATGTATGGCGGAGGCAGTTTCAATCAGGGCTCTCAAAAGAGAATCGGATGATTATTTAAAGCTGACATCAGGATAGGCAATAAATGAGTTGGTCTTGTAAATGGAATAGAGGGTTGAGTAGAGAAAGAAGGAAAGTGAAGGTGAGGATTATCAGTGATGATCTCATTGAATGGCAGAGCATGGGCTGAATAGTCACAATTATTCATATTATTTATTACCGACATGGCAGACTGGCCTCCAGTGCTGTAGCCACTCTGGATGTATAAGCAGTTTATCATTACAAAGGTTGGGAATTTCACAATGTGCCAGATCTGGCTCCAAACAAAAAGGCCACACCTCCACCTCACAATACTTCTCCCCCGCCCCCTGCAAACACCTCTCCTTGAATGTAACAGTCTGTGGGGCTGGAGATAGATGCATTTTTTTTAAAGCAAAGATATTGAGATATGATCAAAAGGCAGATATGTAGAGATGGGTCACAGATCAGCCATGATGTCATTGGAATGAATCTGAAGAAGGATTACTGGACCGAAATGTTAATTCTGCTTTCTCACCACAGATGCTGTCGGACCTGCTGAGATTTTCCTGCAATTTGTTTTTGTTTCCACTCCTTTGTTATGAATTAATTATTCCTGATGTTTTCCTTGAACAATGAAATTCTAACTTTATATCCCTTGTCTGATCCCTTACCAAAGGGAGTAGTTTCTCAATCTTTCCTCACAGTTCAATTTTATATTGACTCCCCAATCATCTCTGCTCAAGGAAATGCAACTTTAGTTTTTGCGAAGTGTAATGATTACTTAGCCCATTTGGTACCTATATCATTCTGGTGAACCTGTGGTATGCTGTGTCAAAGACCAGAATCCTCCTGAGAGGGAGTACCCAGTCGTGAACGTAGTGTTCTAGTTCAATCGGAGCTTTATACTGACATTGCATACGCTCCAAACTTTTCTTAATTCTAGTCCCTGTAAAAGAAAACTAAACCATCGACTGAAGTTTTAAATTATTTTCTGCACCAGTCTGCTAATTTCACCTCATCCCTGACCAATTATAGCCTCTAATCAACTTAAAGTGAGCCCATCTTCCTCTGCAACACATTTAGATCCTTCAGGCCAGTTCACCAACTGTTCACAGCAGATAGACCTTAGGAGCAATGCTGAGCTCAAATAACGGCTTCCACTTTTTTTCACTGCCTTTACCATAATAAAGGAAAACATTCATGAAATCCCATTTAAAATATTCAAAACCTCTCCAGTACTCAATCACATACAAAAGCACAAAAAACTTGATATTAATGACACCCATCACAGACAGCTTATCCTGTAATAATTTATTCCAGTTGTCAATCAAATGGTAACTTGGAACCCTAATGCTGGGATATGTGTAGGTTGTGAAAAGCGTCCAAGGAGTTAAATAATTCCATAGCTTGAGGTTTTTTTAAAAACTCTTATTGAAACAGTTTTCTTTTCAGGCTGGGAATTCAAAAAACTCAAGGGCTGTCGAACAGTCAGGTGTTATCTTCCCTTCAACAGTATTTATCACTCGTCAATAAATTCATGACTTGTACACTGCAGGGTAAAGCTTTTTCTGTGGTGAAAATGGAATGAGTTCAAATGACCTTGCTGAGTTCAGCTGTCACTCATGTCTGAGTCATGGCCTGCCTCCTTTCTTGTACCATGAGAATAGGATCTGTTGGAAATGGTGCACTGACTTTTGGGTTTGGTCAAAGAGTCAGAGTCACACAGCATGGAAACTGACCCTTCGATCCCACTACTGCACACCAACTGGACATCCTACTGTTGGGCCAATATTCCTCTTAAGCCCTTCCTCTTCATGTACCCCTCCAGCTGCCTTTTAAATGTTGTAATTGTACCCACCTCCTCCACTTCCTCTGGCAGCTTGTTCCATTCACACACCACCGTCTGTATGAAAAAGTTATCCCTCATGTCCCTTTTAACTCTTTCCTGTCTCTCCTTAAGATACTCCATAGAATCGGTCTCTTTTGACAATTCTTTTTACCACCTGATCTCCATTGCTGCTCTCAATACTGGTTAGCCTGAAGGTGGGTTCACTCAGGTTGGGTGAGGGCACACTTGAGCTTGACCACTCTCCAGCCTTCATCAGAATTGCACTCCAGACAGGAAGGCCTGAAGACGCAGTGCAGGTATCTCTCACTGAGGAGTCAATCCAGGTGTCTTACTGGTTTCCCAGCCACTGACCTTCCCAGCTCCTAAACAAAATTTCATCACTAACTCTTTATGTGGGGCTTTAACATTTTTTTGTGTACAAAGGTCCTGTGAAACATTCTGGAATTTCTTTAATCCAAATAAGATTATGTTGTTGAGAAAAGAGGCTTCAGATTGTGAGCTCATCTTTGTTTAATAAGTTCCTGTTTGCTAAAGTTAGCAGCGCAATGATCCTAAAATGAGAACACAGTAACCACTGTGCCTGGGAAATCTTGTCTTTGGAGAAATGATAGAAATAATTGTGTATTGGAAGATAAATGAAAAATCTACAGTGTCCACATATTGCAAAATGGATAATGTAGGGGAAGAAACAATGTTCAAAGTTTGGCAATTTTTATATAAAGCATAAAGATGTCCAAAATCTTATTAAGTGCTGATCCTTAACACATTGTGTGCTCAGTAGTTTGTTAAATTAATACTGTGAGGAACAGACTGGATTTAACTTTCCCAAGCATTCTGTGCCATAGGAAAGCTTTCAAATTTCATAGGGTTCAGAAAAGATTTGTAAGGATGTTGCCAGGATTAGAGGGTTTGAAATAAAGGGAGGGGCTGAATAGGGTGCGGCATTTTTTCCCTGGAGTGTTGGAGGTTGAGGGATGACCTTATAGAGGTTTTATAAGATCATGAGCATGGATTGGGTGAATAGCCAAGATCTTGGGCGGCACAGTAGTTAGCACTGCTGCCGCACAGCGTCAGAGACCTGGGTTGAATTCTGGCCTCTGTGCAAACTCCACGCAGACAGTTGCCTTTCTCCCCGTGTCTATGTGGGTTTCTTCTGGGTGCTCAGGTTTCCTCCCACAGTCCAAAAATGTGCAGGTTAGGTGTATTGACCATGCTAAATTGCCTATAGTGTTAGGTGAAGAGGTAAATGTAGGGGAATGGGTCTGGGTGGGTTGCTCTTCGGAGGGTCGGTGTGGACTAGTTGGGCCGAAGGGCCTGTTTCCACACTGTAAGTAATCTAATCTTTTTCCTAGATTGGGGGAATCTAGAACTAGAGGGCATTGGTTTAAGATAAGAGGGGAAACATTTAAAAGGGACATGAAGGACAATGTTTTCGTGCAAAGGGTGGTGCACGTATGGAATGAGCTGCCCAAGGTGGAGGTGAGAACAATTACAACGTTTTAAAGGTGCCTGGATTGGTATGTGATTGGGAGGGGTTTAGAGGGGTATGAGCCAAATGCTGGCAAATGTGATGAGGTCAATTTAGACTTTGTGGTCAGCATGAACCAGTTCGATCGAAGGTTCTATTTCCATGCAGTATAACTCCTACTCTAAGCATTCTCAGGAATGTTTTTTGCCCTTTAGCAGACGTTGTGTAACACCCGAGAAATTTTGCAGCCTAATAACAGCCCTCAAAATAGGGACAGAAGTTTGGGGTGTAACAACAATTCTGCCTTTTTCAATATTAAACTCCTCCAAATCAAACTGTCACTATTGATGTGTTTGGGCTGCATTTTACAAAGTCACAAACACAACCCATCAGCTTGTTGATCATTCACCACGTCAACGTGCCAACACTTACACTCCACCAAACACATGTTGACTTGTTAAATTGTTTTTTTGCAAATGAGAATTTATCTTCCTGGTGTATCATATTTGTAAAGAATTCCCAAATATTTGACATTTAACTGTATCATAATTTTGTTCTTGATTGAATTTGTTTTACGATTCATCATGGCAACTTTCCAGCATCTTTGAATGTTTGAAATCATTAACTGTTCTTTGTATCATGTTTTTGAAAGTGCATTGCCTTCATGATTTACGATCTAATATTATATTCCTTCTTTGTTTTCCTTTCCTGTCCTCTTTCTCTTCCACCATGGGATGCCTTGTACTGGCATTAGTGAAATACAGCACTCTCTTGACAGGGCTAGGAGTGCTAGCACCAACTGTTTGAGACCAGATACTAGT
Source organism: Chiloscyllium plagiosum (assembly GCF_037043375.1). Classification (NCBI taxonomy): domain Eukaryota; kingdom Metazoa; phylum Chordata; class Chondrichthyes; order Orectolobiformes; family Hemiscylliidae; genus Chiloscyllium; species Chiloscyllium plagiosum. The sequence continues at coordinate 57,623,486 of NW_028270141.1, forward strand.
TTACAGTCATCAGAACGAGACAGGTATATCCCTTTATTATCCTTGTCATCTGTGCTGATGATTCCATGTTTCTTTCATTATGAACCTGTAGGATTCTTGGATTTATGTTCACACTATGTGTTTTCTGCTCTTCTGCTTAGACCAATCCTCAGACTTGAACCATTTAACATCTCACCTTCCTTTTGCATTGTGTTTGGCATTTCATTAGTTTTTGATCTTTCTCGCTCACCCTTTCTTCTTCCAATTCAATAGTTGTGCCTGTGGAGAGCCTTTCATATGTTGACAGTGATAATACTTGCATTGACTAAAGTTTTTAAAAAGCAAAACAGGAATTGGGAAATTAAAACTTCTTTTTAAAAATTTTCTCTTATGGCCCTGAGAGTTCTCTTAACAGAGAAATGAAATTCCTCCTGATTCTGTCCAACGTATTTACCAGACCTTCAGAGCTATACCATAATTTTTAGGCTCGCTGAATTAACTGTGCTATTGATCCCACTCTCCATTCTTTGCCTGGATCATCCAAGATCAGACCATGTGTTTCGGGGATGAGTCACTCATCAGATTTTCTGCTATGTATTATCAGTTCACCTCCTTCTGGAATGGATTGGTGTGCCTGGGCATCAGCTCAAGACAGAATGGAGGTGTCACATTTAGAGGTTTAGTAGCTCTCAAATAATTTTGGTTATTGCCTCAAACCCCCAACTTCAGAAAGGTAATTTAGTCATCAGGCCAGAAACTGGAACAGTGAGAAGGCCTCAGTGAGATTCAATGGTAGCCACCTGCCATACCATGTTCATCGTCATCCATTGTAACTTCAGCAGAAATACTGCTTGACGTAATGGATTATACATCCAGTTGCCTCTGATATCCATTGTGGGTAGGGTTGCCAACTCTAGTTGGATGTATTTCAGGAGATTTAAACACGTGACTGTGCTGCCCCTCACCATTCCTTCACACCATAGCTGTTTGCCTGTGCATGCCAAATGGAAAGCAAATAAACTTCTTATCTAGTAGGATGATCCAGGAGTTTCCCATCTATAACACAATTACATAAACAAAAACCTCAACATGTTACTGTTGTTCAGGAGATTGATCCTGGGAGTGGGAAGGATTGATAATGTTACTGATTTAGCCTGACCTACTTGATAGAAAGTAATTATCCTGAATAGTAATTTGAACATTGCTACTTTATGGCCTTCGGTGGAAACTGTGAACTATCCCAAATTTAAACATTGCAGGTATCCCCTCAACAACCATCCATGATTCTGAAATACAGAGGGTCGCTGAATAAAAGCAGTGCTGTTTACCTTACAAATCTTACCTAATAGTGAAGATAAAGCACAAAGTTTAATTTGTTTCACTTGTCACATCCCTTCTAACATGTTCACAGTTGTAGAGGGAATACATGGATCAAGAGTTTTTATTGGAGTTCATTCTTTTTGGGAATTGGATTTTGCATGCTGACCTTTTAACTTGTTTTTAATTCCTTTATTTAATGATGCATCAATCACTGTTCCTTGATTCCTGAGAATATTTCATGTGAAGTAAGCTGGTCAATGTGAAATTGGGAAAGGGGTTTTCCATGCTGACCAAAGGCAGGAACAGAGGCACATAGAGGCTGGAAAATGCCAACATTACCTCCAGCCACTGGGTTTGCTGTTTCCAAACAAGGCTCTGAGGCCATCTGGCATTCTCCTAATGAGGCAAGGGGCAGTTCCTCCTGGAAATCATAAACCACAAGAACTAGGTGCAAAAGGAGGTAATTCAGCCTCTCTAGCTTATTCCATCATTTAATATGATGCCATCTCAGCCTCAACTCCATTTGCCTCCCTGCTGTCCATTTCTTCAGGAGAAAGTCAACCAACAGGAGGCCAAGCTGGTGAGGGGATCTATGGTTCCTGGCAGACCTAAGGGCCCTGTCCACCTACTTAAGAACAGATGATGCCAAAAACCTGTTGAGGGGTGCCACCCTCATCACCTCTGCAGTGATAGTCTGTCTGGTTTTTATATTTCTCATTTTTGAAACATTGCTGAGAGGACAGCTCTCTGTTGAAGCATCCTGTCATTGCTTTAGTATTTGCTACTGCTCTGAAACTGGAGTATTTCTGATGGACCTTTTAGATTTTAGAGACATCAAAGGAATGAAGAGAATGTGGGAATATGGCATTAAGATTGCGGATCGACCATGATCATATAGAATGGTAGAGCATGCTTGAAGGGGCAAGTGGCCTACTACTATTTCTGCTCCTAGTTTAGATGCTTCGAATGCACTTCATTGGACAGGGAACCTGTCTTCATGCCAATTATGTTTTTCATTCCAGACGTCATTTTACCTTATTGAGTTCCATGAAGGATGGGCTCAAGGTCTAGGAACAGGTTTTGACTGCTGTTTTCCACTTGCCCTTCCCCAAAGACACTGTTTCAACCCAAAGGCCTGATTTGTCAGTATTCTGAAACAGTTTTGTAGAGGGCATTGCCCTTGGAAATGGTGTTCCAAACTTCAGGTGATAAGTCTGTTGTGCTGCATCAAGCTATCTTGGCTGAGGGGCGTTTCATACTTGTAATGACCCCACATAGAAAATGTTTTCCAGCTCCCAACACCAAAAGCTTAACAATTGCCTATTTGTTTTTCCTAATATCTCAATCAATCTGGTCACAAACTTGGAAATGATCCAGTGCAATTCAACAGTTCAGCTTAGTTTGAAATCCCAAAGCCTTCATTCTCTACCACATCCCAGAAAGTCTCAAGTGAGGTTTTGATCAAGAAAAAGGAAGAAGCACATGTTAAGGAGATCGAGTGTATCCCTAGGAGGCAGTAGGATAAAGACAGAGTACACTTAAACGGAAATCACGAGGGCAAAAAGGGGACATGAGATAGCTTTGACAAATAGGAATCCAAAGGGATTCTACAATAAATTATGAACAAAAGGATAACTAAGAGTGAGAATAAAGATCAGCAAGGCCACCGATATGTGGAACCCTAGGAGATGAGAGAGATACTAATTGAGTATTTTACATCTGTAATATACTGTGGAGAAGGATATGGAAGTATAGAATGTAGGGAAATAAATAGCGACATCTGGGAAAAATGGCTGTATTACAGGGGAGGGGGTGCTGAATGTCATAAAATGCCTAAAGGTGGATAAATCCCCAGGATCTGATCAGGCACTCCCTAGAACTCTGGGAAGCTAGGGAAGTGATTGCTGGGCCCCTTGCTGAGATATTAGTATCCTTGATAGCCACAAGTTATCAAAGACGAGAGGTTGGCTAACATGGTGCCACTATTTAAGAAAGGTGGTAAGGAAAAGTCAGAAACTATAGACCAGTGAGCCTGACATCAGTGGTGGACAGGTTGTTGGTGGGAATCCTGAGGGACAGGATTTACATACACTTGGAAAGGCAAAGACAGACTAGGAACCGTCAACTTGGCTGTGTGTGAGAGAAATCATGCCTCACTAACTTGATCAAGTTTTTTTGAAGCGGTAACAGAGGGCAGAACAGTAGACTTGATCTATATGGACTTCAGTAAGTGTTTGGACAAGATTCCTCACGGTAAGACCAGTTAGGTCACATAGAATACAGGGAGAACTAGCCATTTGGTAGAAGACAGAGGGTGGTGATGGAGGGTTTTCTTTTTGAACTGTGACTAGCAGTGTGCCACAAGGATTGGTGCTGGTACCACAGCTTTTCATTCATTATATAAATGATCTGGCTATGAGATTAGAAGGTCTGGTAAGTTTGCAGATGATGCTAAATTTGGAAATGTAGTGGACAACAAAGAAGGTTACCTCAAGAGTACAAAATGATCTTGATCAGATAGTCGAATGGGTGGAAGACTGGCAGAAGGAGTTAAATTTAGATAAATGTGAGGTACAGCATTTTGGAAAGGCAAATCAGGGCAGGACTTATTCAATTAATGGTAAGGTCCTCTGGAGTGATGCTGAACACAGAGAACCTGGTGTGCAGATTCATAGTTCCTTGAAAGTGAAGAAGTGAAAGTGAAGAAGGCTTTGGTATGCTTGCCTTTATTGGTCAGTGCATTGAGTATGGAGTTGGGAGGTGAGGTTATGGCTGTACAGGACATTGGTTAGGCCTCTTTTGGAATGCTGCATGCAATTCTGGTCTCCCTGCTGTAGGAAGGACTTCATGCAACTTGAAAGGATTCAAGGGCAGCATGGTGGCTCAGTGATAAGCTGCCAGGGACCCAGTTTCAATTAAAGCCTTGGTGACTATCTGTGTGGAGTTTGCACTTTCTCCCCATGTCTGTGTCTGTTTCTTTCAGGAGATCTGGTTTTCTGCGCAGTCCAAGGATGAGCAGATTAGATGGATTAGCCATGCTAAATTGTCCATAGTGTCTAGGGATGTGTGGGTTAGGTGGGCTAGCCATGGGAAATGCAGGGTTATAGGGTAGGGGGTGGATCTGGGTCAGATGCTCTTCGGAGAGTAGGTGTGGACTTGTTTGGCCAAATGGCCTGTTTCCACACAATAGGGATTCTATGAAAAGATTTGTAAGGATGTTGCCAGGGTTTGGGGCAGCACAGTGGCTCAATGGTTAGTACTGCTGCCTCACAGCGCCAGGGACCCTGTTCGATTCTGGCTTCTCGTGACTGTGTGGAGTTTGCTCATTCTCCCTGTGTCCTTGTGGGTTTCCTCCGGGTGTTCCGCATTCCTCCCACAGTCCAAAATGTGCAGGTTAGGTGAATTGGCCATGTTAAATTGCCCATAGTGTTCAGGAATGTATAGGTCACTGGCATTAGTTTTGGGTAAATATAGAGTGTGGGTCTTGGTGGATTACTATTTGGAAGGCCTGTGTGGACTTGTTGGGCTGAATGACCTGTTTCCATACTGGGGATTCTATGGTTGGAAGGTTTGAGTGGCTGACTAAGAACTAGGAGCAGGAGTTGGCTAAATGGCCCTTCATGCCTCCTCCACCAAGTTCTTGGCTGATCATTTTGTGGCCTCAGCTCCACTTAATTCCTTTATTGTTCAAAAACTTATCTATCTTAGCTTTAAAAACATTTACTGAGGAAGCCTTAACCACTTCACTGGGCAGGGAGTTCCATAGATTCACAACCCTCTGGGTTCCTTCTCAATTCAGTTCAAAGTCTGATTCCCTAATTTTGAGACTATGCCAGTGGAAACATTCTCTCTATTTCTATTTTATCTATTCCGTTCGTAATTTTATATGACTCCCCCTTCAGTCTTCTCAATTCCAATAAATATAATCCCAGTCTGTCCTCATTAGCCAACCCCCTCAATTCTGGAATCTCCTCTGCACCCCTACTAGTGCAAGTACATCCTTTCTCAAGTTAGAAACCAAAACTGCAAGCAGTACTACAGGTGTGGCCTCACCAACACCCTATACAGCTGCAACATAACTTCCCTGCTTTTAAACTCCATTGGCAATGAAGGACAAAATTCCATTTGCTGCCTTAATTACCTATTGCACCTACAGACCAACCTTCTGTGATTCATGCACAATATCACCCAAATCCCTGTGCGCAGCAGCATGTTGCAATTTCTTATCATTCAAATAATAATCCTTTTTTACTGGTATTCCTACGAAAATGGATGACTTAACATTTATCAACATTGTATTCCATCTGCCTGACCTTTGCCCACTCACTTCAGCAATCTCTGTCCCTTTACAAAGTTTCACAAACCTCAGCACACTTGCTCATCTTCCTGTCATTTGCAAATGTTGACACACTACACGTGGTCTCCAACTCCAAATCATCTTTGTAAATTATGCATAATTGTGGTCCCAGCATTGATCGCTCAGGCACACCACGAGTCACTGATTTGCTAACCAGAATAACACTCATTTATTCCCACTCCTTGATTCCTTTTTGAATAACTAATAGTTGCCTGTAACACGTTATATCTTATGCAGCAGCCTTTTGTGTGTCACCTTGTCAAATGCCTTTTAGAAATCTAGATACACCACATCTCCATTGTCCACCATTTTTATAGTGTCTTCATAGCATTACAAAAGATTAGTTAAGCATGACCTGCCCTTCATGAACTCGTGCTGCATCTGCCTAATGGGACAATTTCTATCCAGATGCCTATTATTTCTTCCTTGACAATAGCCTCAAGCTAATTGGTTTATAATTCTCCATCTTTTGTCTGCGTCATTTTATAAACAGTGGCATCACATTTGATGTTTTCCAATCTGCTAGAACTGCTTCAGAGTCTAGTGAATTTTGGAAAATTACCACAAGTGCACTTGCTATTTTTCCTGCATCTCTTTTAGTACCCTGGATGCATTATATCAGGCCCAGAAGACTTGTCTACCCTTAGCTCCCCTAGCTTGCCCAACACTTCCTCCTTCATGATAACAATTGTTTCCATGTCCTCACCTACCTTCATCTCTTTGTCAATTACTGTCATGTTATTTGTGACTTCCACTGTGAAGACATACAAAATGCCTATTTGTTGCCTCGGCCATTTCCTCGTATCCCATTACTAATACCCCTTCTCCTCCTCTAAAGGTTCAATGTTTACTTTAGCCACTCTTTATAGTTTTAAGTTAAAAATCACACAACACCAGGATATAGTCCAACAGGGTTATTTGGAAGCACTAACATTCAGAGCGCTGCTCCTTCATTAGGTGATTGCTACCTGTCTTTGCATTCTGAGCTAATTTTTTTTCTCATAAGCTATCTTATTTTTCTTTTATAGCTCTTTTTGTGGCTTTCTGTTGACCTTTTAAAGCTTTCCCAAACTTCTGGTATCCCACTGATATTGGCCACTTTGTATGCCTTCTCTTTAAATTTGATAGCCTCCTTTTATTTCAGACACCAATGGCAGATTACACCTTTTCCTACAGTCCTTCCTTTTCACTGGTATATACTTTTGCTGAGCACTTTGAATAATTGCTTTGAAAATCCTCCACTGTTTATCAACTGTCCCACCATAAAGTCTTTGCTTCTGGTCTACTTTAGCCAACTCCTCCCTCATCCTATTGTAGTTTCCTTTTATTTAAGCACATAGAGTCATAGAGATGTACAGCATGGAAACAGACCCTTCAGTCCAACCCGTCCATGCCAACCAGATATCCCAACCCACTCTAGTCTCACCTGCCAGCACCCGGCCCATATCCCAACCCACTCTAGTCTCACCTGCCAGCACCCGGCTCATATCCCTCCAATCCCTTCTTAATCATATACCCATCCAAATACCTCTTAAATGTTGCAATTATACCAGTCTGCACCACTTCCTCTGGCAGCTCATTCCATAATGGATTTTGTTTTTGCACTTTCCATCTGTATTCTAAATTCAGCCATTCTGTGATCGCTCCTTCCAAGAGGATCCCTAACTATGATGTCATTAATTATTCCTGTCTCATTACACAGTACCAGATCAAGGATAGCTTGCTCTCTCGGCTGTTCCATTATATACTGTTCAAGAAAACTATCGAGGATACATTCAATGAACTCCTCCTCAAGACTACCTTGACTGACTTGGTTTGACCAATTGATATGTAGATTAAAATCCCCCATGATAATTGCTGTACCATTTTTACAGGCATTAGTTATTTCTTTATTTATTGCCCAAACCATTGTGATGGTATTATTTGGTGCGCAATAGACTATACCTGTCATTTATGTTTTCTTAGAATTTCTAATTTCAACCCAAATGGTTTCAACATTCTCTATAGAATCCATATCATCTCTATCCACCGCCCTGATATCATCCTCAAATATCATAGCTACACTACCTCCCTGTCTGTCCTTCCAAATAGTCTGATACCTCTGAATCTTTAATCCCTAGTCATGACCAACCTGCAACCATGTTTCCACAATGGCTACTAAATCATAATTACTTTGATTTGTGTTATTAACTCATCTACCTTGTTACAAATGCTACAAGCATTCGTGTAAAATGCCATTATGCTATTTTTTGTACCTGGTTTATGAATTCCAACATCTTCAATATTATTTCCAGAGAATCCTTCCTTTTCTTTTTACTTAGTCTGCCACATAGTTAAACCCTCCTGCACACTGGTAATCTGCTGCTTTCCTTTTTTTATTTACCACCATACTTCCTGTTGTTTTCCCCTTCCCTTGCCCCCGACTCACTAGTTTTAAAGTCCTAGTGACCACCCGATTTATTATTTTCGCTAGAACACTGGTTCTAGATCAGCTATTTTCCCTGGAGTGTCAGACTTGTAGAGATTTATAAATATTGAGGAGCATGGATATGGTAAATAAACAAGGTCTTTTACACGGAATGAGGGAGTCCAGAACCAAAGAGCGTAGTTTTAAGGTGAGAGGGAAAAGATTTAAGAGACCTAGGGGGGCAAGAAGGTGGTGCCTATATAGAACGAGCTGCCAGAGGACGTGGTGGAGATTGGTACAATTACACCATTTAAAAGGCATTCAGATGGTATATGAATAGGAAAGGCTTAGAGGGATGTGGGCCAAATGGGACTAGATTAATTTAGGATATCTGGGCAGCATGGATAAGTTGGACTGAAAACCCTGTTTCTATGCTGTATTTCTGTATGATATTCCATGATTTTATGCTGCTACCTTAGATTGCTTCATTTGGCTGAGATTTCAGCTGTGAAGGCCAGTAGTATTTGAATAGCTGGATGTTGATTTGCTCACAGCTGGAAGTTTCATTTTCAGACTTTTCGCCACCAGACTAGGTAACCTCTTCATTGAGCCTCCGGGCGAGGCACTACTGGTGTTTCCTGCTTTCTATTTTTTTGTTTGGGGTTCCTTGGGTTGGTGATGTCATTTCCTGTAGTTTTTCTCAGGGGGTGGTAAATGGGGTCCAAATCAATGTGTTTGTTGATAGAGTTTCAGTTGGAATGCTATGCTTCTAGGAATTTGTGAGCATGTCTCTGTTTGGCTTGTCCTAGGATGGATGTGCTGTCCCAGTCAAAGTGGTGTTCTTCCTTATCAGTATGTAAGGATACCAGTGAGAGAGGGTCATGTTGTTTTGGGACTAGTTGATGCTCACGTATCCTGGTGGTTAGTTTTCTGACTTGTTTGTTTGTCCAATGTAGTGTTTGTTACAGTCATTGCACAGTATTTTGTAAATGACATTAGTTTTGCTTGTTGTCTGTAATAGGGTCTTTCAATTCATTAGCTGCTGTATTGGGGGGTTGTAGGCTACCATGATGCCAAGGTGTCTGAGTAGTCTGGCAGTCATTTCCGAGATGCCTTTGATGTAGGGGAGAGTGGCTTCTGGACCTGTTTTGTCTGCTTGTTGGGGTTTGTTGCTGAGAAATCGGCGTACTGTGTTCATTGGGGTACCTATTCTTTTTGAATACACTGTATAGGTGATTTTCCTTTTTTGCGTAGTTCCTCTGTGCTGCAGTGTGTGGTGGCTTGTTGAAATAATGTTCTGATGCAGCTCCGTTTGTGGATATTGGAATGATTGCTTCTGTAGTTCAATACTTGGTCCTTATGTGGTGTTTTCCTTTAGACGCTGGTTTGAAATTCCCCATTGGCTGTTCATTCGACTGTGACAACTAGTAATCACAGTGTGTTGTTGTTTTCCTACTCTAGTGAATTTTATGCCAGTAAGGGTATTATTGATGGTCTTTGAAGGTTTCCTCTACTTTGTTTTGTTTAGTGATGAGAAAGGTATCAATCACATAGTTGACCTAGAGTTTAGGTTGGATGGTTGGCAGAGCTATTTGTTAGAGTCTCTGCATTACTGCCTCTGCTAAGAATCCTGATATCTGAGATCCCATGAGTGTTCTGTTGGTTTGTCTCTAGGTTTTGTTGTTAAAGGTGAAGTTGAGGTGGACCCCATTTACCGCCCCTGAGAAAAAGAACAGGAAATGACATCACAAGAAATGACATCATTAACCCAAGGAACCCCAAACATCTAAATAGAAAGCAGAAGACACCAGCAGTGCTTCATCTGGAGGCTCACTGAAGATGTGGTGATGGTGACGAAATGTCTGAAAATGAACCTTCCAGCTCAGCGAGCAAACCTACATCCAGAGCCTCAAACTGAGCTACAAGTCTTCTCAAAACTTGCTGTCCGAATATCTGTGCTCTTGTTGCGGGGACATTGTACAGTATAGTCAAAAAACAGGGATATGGATTAATCAGGATAAAAACAATGGATTTATCAGGAATTGTTTGTCATTAATACTGCACTAACCAACTGATTTCTCTGCACACAAAATTACAAGAGGCACAGACAGATTAGGCCTTGGAAATATATTCCCCTTTGCAAGCATGTCCAACGTAAGTTGGCACAAGTATAAGGTGAGGAGTAAATAGTTTAGACGAGATCTGAGGGAAATAAAATTTCACTCAGACATTGGTAGAAATATGGAATGCACTGCCTTGAAAGTGGGTGTAGGCAGGTATTCTCACAAGTTTAACAAGTGTCTGGATGTGTACTTAAAATGGGTAAAAACAATGACTGCAGATGCTGGAAACCAGAGTCTAGATTAGAGTGGTGCTGCAAAAGCACAGCAGTTCAGGCAGCATCCGAGGAGCAGTAAAATCGATGTTTTGGGCAAAAGCCCTTAAAATGCCAGGGCATAGTAGGCTATGGACCAAGTGCAGGTGATTAGAATTAGTGCCACTTGGGGTCTGTTGGTAGGGATAGAAGGTGGGCTGAAGGGCCTGTTTCTACAGGGTATGACAGACAAAAGGGTAGTATGATAGTACAGGTCACCAAAAATGAACCAGTGACTCTGTTCCATGTGTGTACAGCAATTTGGATTTCTTAAAGGCACAATAGCACTTAATGATGTGCATTGAAATTATATAAACAGATATGTTAAAAGAACATTCCCAGCTGAGCAGCACTAAGATTAATAGTGATATAATTTCTATTGTCTGCCATTGTTATCCATGTGTCTTCATTGCTACCAAACTCAGAGAATCTGGGGCTTTCCTAACAATTCCCATGTTGGACTTTTCAACATGTGGTCGGCACGGTTGCACAGTGGTTAGCACTGCTGCCTCACAGCGCCAGAGACCCGGGTTCAATTCCCGACTCAGGCGACTGACTGTGTGGAGTTTGCACATTCTCCCCGTGTCTGCGTGGGTTTCCTCCGGGTGCTCCGGTTTCCTCTCTCAGTCCAAAGATGTGCAGGTCAGGTGAGTTGGCCATGCTAAATTGCCCATAGTGTTAGGTAAAGGGGTAAATGTAGGGGAATGGGTGGGTGGCGGGTCGGTGTGGACTTGTTGGGCCGAAGGGCCTGTTTCCACACTAAGTAATCTAATCTAATCATGTATAGATTAGATTAGATTACTTACAGTGTAGAAACAGGCCCTTCGGCCCAACAAGTCCACACCGCACCGCCGAAGCGCAACCCACCCATACCCCTACATGTACCCCTTACCTAATACTACGGGCAATTTAGTGTGGCCAATTCACCTGACCTGCACATCTTTGAACTGTGGGAGGAAACCGGAGCACCCGGAGGAAACCCACGCAGACACGGGGAGAACGTGCAAACTCCACACAGTCAGTCGCCTGAGGCGGGAACTGAACCCGGGTCTCTGGCGCTGTGAGGCAGCAGTGCTAACCACTGTGCCACCGTATAGTGCCAAGTGTAATTTTCAAATTTATGCGTCAGGTTCAATCATCCAAATAATGTAGAAATGTGGAAGTGTATTTAAGATCAAATAGGTTACAAGCAAAATAATATATTTTAATAACCCTATATACAATTATTTCATGTGTTGGAATTGGTGGATTGGATTCTCCTAAATTCAACATAAGGGATTCCAGATGGGTACATTTGAATGGGTTTGGGGAAAGACCGAAAAGTGTCCTGAGTAGTGGCAGATTTTATCTTACTATCTAACACTCATTGCTAATCCTTTTAAGGTTTCATTTAAGCGATTGTTCCTGTGATGGCAATGTCCCATGCCCAGCAACCCAGAAGAGGAGGAGAAGTAATTATTGAAAGAAATTCAGGTCGATATTTTACTTTGTACCAAATACAAAGGTGCAGTAATATGCACGAAAAACAATTATTTCTTATCTACCAGAGCCTTGAATTATTTCACAAGAGGAAAACTAGTTTGGTATTGAAAACAGAAATATAAAACTATATAATAATGCGATCTGTCACCATATTAAAGGCTTCTCTTCCTCCAAGTCTTGTGAAGATTTTATTCTACTTTTGGCTGTGCTTAATCCTTGAACAGAGCAACTCAGAAGACAGTGAACATTTAAGAGATGTGTGATTTCTTTGAAAGTATTAGGTTTGAATCTGAACAGGCAAAATTCATTTGTAGCCACCAGCACTTTCTGAGCACTACACAAGGTACAGGCACCATGACAGTTTCCTCCTCCCTCACTCTCAACTGTTTGAACCTGATCACTATTCTGCTTTGCAAGGTTGACACGAATTTGATGTTTTCTTGTACTGCTCACCGATAAACAGCCAACTGGAACAATGCCCCAGCTAGAGAGTGGTTTTGAAACACATGATGTGTTTGGACACAACACAGTAGTCTGCTGAAAACTAGATATCAAACAATGTCAAGCTAGAAATTTCCTTCTTGAGCTCATGTTTTTCTTGCTATTTGATTCATTTGCTGGCGTTTGTCCCTTTGAGTCAGCCAGGATCATAGACCATAGAACTGTACAGCACAGAGGCATGTTACTGTTCTGACCTCATTTGACCAATCCAGGATTACAACTCTCATAGGAGAAAGTGAGGACTGCAGATGCTGGAGACCAGAGTTGAAAAATGTGGTGCTGGAAAAACACAGCAGGCCAGGCAGCATCCTGCTCCTCGGATGCTGCCTGGCCTGCTGTGTTTTTCCAGCACCACATTTTTCAACTTGCAACTCTCCTAGATTGGTTACCAGTAGAACCAGGTTTACTGAGATTCATCTGCTGCAGAATCCATAGTGTCCCCTCGTTTAATCCTTATATTCCCGCCCAATAAACTTTGAACATGTAACTAAATTCTCAGTAAGTCATTTATCCATCAAACAGCCACACATATTCTTTCAATACAGACAGATAAGTACCTACACACCATTAACATACATTAGGTATAGCTTATATGGAGAAATTACAATAACATTTACATTACAAGAAGTAAAACAGTAGCTGGTGTTTGGGGAAGGGAAATTCGCATTTTCACAAAGTGAAAGGCCTCTGTGACTGCTTTAAAACTGAGTCTAGTCAGCTTACATTGAAAGGAGCTTTGCACCAGAACTGAACCTCTTAAAGTTCATGGGCGAGTTTTCTGAACTTGGGTGAAGTGCTGTTAGTGTGGCAGAGATAAAAAGTACTCCATCCCTTATGAACAGAATCCTTTCAAAATTTAAATATAAACAGATAAAGAATACAATGTCCATTCCTGAAATACCAGACCTTTCACGAGAGTAATGACATTGGAATCCAAATTCTAAGCAGCGATGTGATTAAAGCCTCTTTAAAGCAAATTTGGCTTTTCGTTTGTCTAAGATGTATGAAAGGAGTGAACAACCTGAAAGGATATATGGATCATTTTCCCACTTGGTATTGAGAACACTGATTTCTGTTGGGTTGACAGAAACATTCTGCAATGAGCTTTAGGATTCCTCAAGGTAAAAACAATGACTGCAGATGCTGGAAACCAGATTCTGGATTAGTGGTGCTGGAAGAGCACAGCAGTTCAGGCAGCATCCAAGGAGCTTTGGATGCTGCCTGAACTGCTGTGCTCTTCCAGCACCACTAATCCAGAATTTAGGATTCCTCAGTACAAGTTAGGAGATCATTAGGAGATGTATTCCTAATCTCCTTTAGGCAATCCTGTTGGATTTGCCTGTGTATGAATTGTAGGAGAGATACTGGATCAAGTTCAACTGTGATGTCGTATATGTTAAAATAACTGCTGACAACCATAGCCAAAGTACCACCATGGACCATGATTGGCATAAGGTGCTGAACAAAGATGGACACCAAAGGAATTTTACCTCAGCAAGGCTGTGAATTTCCTTGTGATTCAAGAGGTTGTTAAAGCAAGGAGGAAATATCCACAGAGGCAAATGCTGCTTCTCTTTAACTCGGAATAGGTGTCGTGGGTGGGCAGGGCATTTGATTTACCCACTAGAATTCAAACTCCACCACAGGAGAGTAGGGAACCAGAGGAAGGTGTAGACTAAGTTGGAGGAACCTGATTTTAAAGACAGTATATCCTAATAATTTATTTAGCTTTGATTTCTAAACACATTTTTTAGTGGGAAACCACAGTTCTGTAGAGATTCTGCATTTCCCAAAGACATACAGCATTAGTTAATCTACATCGTGTTTGCTAACTATATATGTGCATCATAAAAACACAGGAAGACAGATTCAAGAACTTCAACTCAACAGTGTCAATACCACATTTCAAACTCAGTTTATTTCTGTTGAACCATTATTGTTTGTGCTGGCATCACATTGCTACTTCCCAATGACAACAGCAATGGCAATTCCACTGATCATTTGTCCAAATCCTGAGCTTAATCCTGAGAATGTAGTGGCAAATGGTTTAAATAGATTGGAACTTCTCAGGTTTACATCTATGCTACTTAGCAGGAGTGAAAACTGGCAACGCAAATGTCCTGCTGAGATTGTCCAACAAGTCATAGAGCAATGGGAGAGTCCCTACTTTTAGGAAAGTGTAGGTTCAAGTCCTTCAGAGTTATGTCAGAATATGTTCAAATAGGTTGTCAGTTTCAAAAAAATTAAAATAAAACACTTGGGAAATAGAATGCAGGTCTTCTTAATTACTCATATGATTCTGTGTTTAGTAAGCCAGGAAGCTCACATGTACCCACACTATATATCATACTCCACATCATAAAGTGCAATGGGTAATACAGAGGGATGGATCTGGCAGCCACATCATAAATGTCAAGGCAATAATGTAGATGTACTGGATAAACACATTAGACATGTGCAGCCTTTTCCCTACTGTGGGCTGAACCTTTTGACCTTTGAATCTAAAACAATATTAATTCAAACAAAACATGTTCAGGCTTTCCTATGAAAAATGTTCAAAATCACAAGTGGATTTTTTTGTCACCATTGTCACATGAATCATTCTCAAATCTGCAGCATTACGATTCTAAAGATAGAGGTAAAGTTAGACTCCCTGTTAGTGTCTGGACACCTGGGGTATACGCCTAGTCAGCCATTTACCGCTAAGCCTGTTCTAGCAGTTCTGGCTCGCAGTCTCTAACAAACATGTCTATATATCTTCCTGTTTCATTGGTGGAACAGATGGTTTCACTCTCTAGATAGGAAACGATCTGCTAGTCCCAGGATTCACTCCAACATGCCTCTCCAGAGGATGACAGGTATAGACTCATTCAAAGAATATGTGCAATGCTATGTAAAACAGTATGTGCAGACTAAATTAGGACAGTTAAATGTATTTGGTTCAATTTGTGCTTTCAATAAGAAATGTTTCGTAATATTTTCAGCCTGACCAAAGTAATATTGTTTCCAGATTTCTTTCACATTCATATTTTTATATCATTCAGGGATGAGTGTGTTGCTGGCTGGGCCAGCATTTATTGCCATCCCTGATTACCTGGAGGAAGTCAGCCACATTGCTATGGGTCTGGAGGTCAGACCAGTTAAGGATGTCAGCTTCCTCCCCTCGAGGACATGAGTCAACCAGATGGGTCTTTTCTGACAATCAACAATGGTTTCATGGTTATTGTTAAGACTCTTAATTCCAGATTTTTGTTGAATTCAAATTTCTCCATCTGCTATGACAGGCTTTGAACCTGGGTCCCCAGAATATTACCTGGAATCTCTGGATTACCAATCCAATGTTGATACCACTAGGCCAATACCTCACCCCCACCAATATCATTTAGATGTTGTATTCAGTTTTAATTTACGGCACCAAAAATAGGGAATCTCATCATCAGAACCCAGTTCTGAGTCCAATACGACTTCTCCAGAATGGGACCTGGATCTGAGATGGAACTGTTCTGATCTAAGGATGCTAACCCAAGGCTAATTAATTTCCCAACAAGAACAAAATTAAGTCAGTGCATCCAGTGATTTCATTGCATATGGGAACAAAACTAAAAAGTATCAAATTGGATCAATCAGCAGACAAAGCAATTTTTGCTACTTGTAGCAAAATTTGACCATTTGCTTTTTTTTGAAACGTGGATTACAGTCTCAAAGGTAAAATAAGTTCTGCCCATTTTCATTTTGTTCTACACAAGTACATTCCAAATATTGATGCAAAATATTAAATCCTTTTGTGTTTCATCCGTGGAACATTAACACAGCACAGATTACCTTCAAAGCAAAGTTTCCAAATGGAGTCTATGAATCTTCGCAGAAGGTTGTCTCATGAGATTTGCCCTTTAGTCCCAGACTCCGACAAAAGCTACTTTGTACTCACCTGATCTAATCTTCCTGTGTTTTTATTTTTATAATCTCTAACAAATAATTATAAATAACATGGTTCAATTGTCAAGTCAATCATGGATTTAAGTGACTAAATAGAAAAATGCTGTGTTACATGCTTCAGACGTATCTTTAAAAATCATTAAAGCTGTTGTTCAGACATATTGTAAAACCATGTAGGAAATTAAATTAGATTGAAGTATGTTATAATTGTGGAGAAAATAATTCTTATAGTATTGGTTATTGGTTAGAAGGTGGGAGAAGGTGGGAACTGATACATCTTGCACACACAAACAGAAATTACTGGAGAAACTCAGCAGGTCTGGCCACATCTATGGAGAAAAAGCAGAGTTAACATTGAGTTCAGTGACCTTTCTTCAGAACAGTTTGAAATTGTGTCCCAGTACTTAGGCTTCATTTTTTGATGCTTGCATTCCAACTGTGTTTGCTGCTAATGAGACACTTACTCCATTGTCTGTTTCACTTGTGTGTTTCCTATATAATTCTATATAATATCTCCTTGTTGTGGAAGTCAGATGTCAGATAGATTGAACTGGCTATTTTAGGTTTAATTTTCAAAAACTGTTGGGTTTTATTTGTTAAAGTATTCAGGAACTGCTCATATTGGATTTTTAATTCCTATATTGGCTGAATAAATATTTTTAAATGAACATTAATTTGATGAGTTTAATGACAATACACTAACATTAAAAGTGTTTCTGCCTATCCTAGAGCAGTTGTTGATCACACACATCTTTCACTTCTGGGCCTGTTGGAATAGATTCAAAATCAAATGCTTGATGTTCCACCATGAAGGATACCCTGTGGGCAGCCTAAGCCAGTCCTTTATGTATGGACAACTAAGCTAGGAGTTGTATTGATGGGGATAAAACCATTGTTAATCTCAAATGTTGAAATTAATGCTCCAGTGCTCCCCAAATACTTGCTCACTTTAACCCTATTTCAAGACTTGAAAATTGTCACAACTTGTGTGACAATGTTAATGCTCCCTGTTACTGCAGGAGCTGGATTTGTAAGACTTGGTCAAAACTCAAGATCTCAGATTTCACGACTTCAAAGTTAGATCCCAACCCTACTTTTTGTGCTGCACAGTTACAAATGCAATGTAATAAGACTGGGCCAAGACACCTTATTGGAGTGAGCAGAGAAAGTTCTACTGTACTTCAAATCATTTTTGTAATTGGACAGTAACAAATTTACTACCCATTTTTACATCAGCCTGAATTGCATTTCCATCAATTCCACCAGAAAAAAAACCGGCAAGGTATAAAACGGGTTGCTCAGAACAGTTAAAAGTACCCTAATCCCCAATGTGGTGTTGTTTTCTGGCTAGTTGTAGCCACAATTCAGAGTAATATTTTGTGTCTGCTGCTTGCTTTCTTACTTTGTCAAGCTCTCATCTTCCCTTCACTGCATGTGACTATATTTCTTTCTCATTGATTGTTATTGTGAGGAACCAGCGTCTTTCATACATAAGCAGGACAACAAAAACCATCTGAGTGCTAAAGCCAAAGTAGCACAAAGGTATTTCAACGAAAGACTGTGTTGAGTATAACCCAAGAACAGTGGAAATATAGCACAAAGTAAACTGCTGTTAAAATCTCAATCACCAACAGATTGATAGCAGTAAAGCAATTTTGTCTTTCTTGTCTACAGTTTAAATCTCTCGAAGGCAAAAGTGAAGACTGCAGGTCCTGGAGATTAAAGTCAAGATTAGAGTAGTGCTGGAAAAGCACAGCAGGTCAGGCAGCATCCGAGAAGCAGGGAAATCGATGTTTCTGGAAAAGCCCTTCATCAGGAATGAGCTGACTCCTGATGAAGGGCTTTTCCCTGAAACATTGATTTTCCTGCTCCTCGGATGCTGCCTGACCTGTGCTTTTCCAGCACTACTCTAATCTTGACTTTCTCAAATGAAGCCAAGGCTAAATTTGGGATGCTGTAAACTGTAAATATTTGCTCAACTTGACCCTATTTCAAGACTTGAAAATTGTCACAACTCTCCCAGTGCGAACAGGGGGCAAGGACCTGTTACTGCGGGAGCTGAATTTGTATGACTTGGTCAAAACTCCAGGGTGGCCGTTAATCTCTCAGATTTCACAACTTCAAAATTATTTCAAACTTATTTCACACCATATCTTTTCATAATAGTGCTTACATTTAGGGAACTATGTGAATATCACCTTAACCAGTTTTGTACTTTGCTAAATGAAAAGCTGCTGATTGGCTTAGTGCTCATATTTATGTACAGTATGAATTGTCGCTGGTTCAATTCCTGATCTCTGAACATTAGAACATTATAGTACAGGAACAGGCTCTTCAGCCCACAATGTTATATTGAATATGATGTCAAGTTAAATAATCCCTTTGGTCTGCCAATAGTCCATATCCTTCCATTCCTTGCTTATGTATTTATGTAAAAGCCTCTTAAACATTCCTATTATATCTTCCTCCACCACTCTCCCTTTCAGCAAATTCCAGGCCCCAACTGGTAAAGATAAGAATGCCATATGCCGTCTTTGCAACCCTATCCACTTCTGTGACCACTTTCAAGGAGCTGTGGACTTGGACCTCCAAGATCTCACTGCATGTTAATGGTCATACCATTTAACTGTTTATTTTCCCTTAACATTTGATCTCCTAAATCTCCTCACATTTACCTGGATTAAACTCCATGTGCCATTTCTCCATCCATATCTGCAACTGATCCATATCCCACTGTATCTTTTGCCAGCCTTACATATAACATAGAACATAGAACAATACAGCACAGAACAGGCCCTTTGGCCCACGATGTTGTGCCAAACATTTGTCCTAGCTTAAGCACCCATCCATGTACCTATCCAATTGCCGCTTAAAAGTCACCAAAGATTCTGACTCTACCACTCCCACAGGCAGCGCATTCCATGCCCCCACCACTCTCTGGGTAAAGAACCCACCCCTGACATCTCCCCTATACCTTCCACCCTTCACCTTAAATTTATGTCCCCTTGTAACACTCTGTTGCACCCGGGGAAAAAGTTTCTGACTGTCTACTCTATCTATTCCTCTGATCATCTTATAAACCTCTATCAAGTCACCCCTCATCCTTCGCAGTTCCAATGAGAGAAGGCCTAGCACTCTCAACCTATCCTCATTCAACCTATTCTCCATTCCAGGCAACATCCTGGTAAATCTTCTCTGCACCGTCTCCAAAGCTTCCACATCTTTCCTAAAGTGAGGCGACCAGAACTGCACACAGTACTCCAAATGTGGCCTAACCAAAGTCCTGTACAGTTGCAACATCACTTCACGACTCTTGAATTCAATCCCTCTGCTAATGAACGCTAATACACAATAGGCCTTCTTACAAGCTCTATCCACCTGAGTGGCAACTTTCAAAGATCTATGAACATAGACCCCAAGATCCCTCTGTTCCTCCACCTCACTAAGAACCCTACCGTTAACCCTGTATTCCGCATTCTTATTTGTCTTTCCAAAATGGACAACCTCACACTTGGCAGGGTTGAACTCCATCTGCCACTCCTCAGCCCAGCTCTGCATCATATCTAAGTCTCTTTGCAGCCGACAACTGCCCTCCTCACTATCCACAACTCCATCAATCTTCATATCATCTGCAAATTTACTGACCCACCCTTCGACTCCCTCATCCAAGTCATTAATAAAAATTACAAACAGCAGAGGACCCAGAACAGATCCCTGCGGAACTCCACTTGTAACTGGGCTCCAGGCTGAATATTTGCCATCTACCACCACTCTCTGACTTCGACCGGTTAGCCAGTTTTCTATCCAATTGGCCAAATTTCCCTCTGTCCCATGCCTCCTGACTTTCCGCATAAGCCTACCATGGGGAACCTTATCAAATGCCTTACTAAAATCCATGTATACTACATCCACTGCTCTACCCTCATCCACATGCTTGGTCACCTCCTCAAAGAATTCAATAAGACTTGTAAGGCAAGACCTACCCTTCACAAATCCGTGCTGGCTGTCCCTAATCAAGCAGTGTCTTTCCAGATACTCATAAATCCTATCCCTCAGTACCCTTTCCATTACTTTGCCTACCACCGAAGTAAGACTAACTGGCCTGTAATTCCCGGGGTTATCCCTATTCCCTTTTTTGAACAGGGGCACAACATTCGCCACTCTCCAGTCCCCTGGTACCACCCCCGTTGACAGTGAAGACGAAAAGATCATTGCCAACGGTACTGCGATTTCCTCTCTTGCTTCCCACATAATCCTAGGATATATCCCATCAGGCCCGGGGGACTTGTCTATCCTCAAGTTGTTGAAAATGTCCAACACATCTTCCTTCCTAACAAGTATCTCCTCTAGCTTACCAGTCCGTTTCACACTCTCTTCTTCAACAATACGGTCCCTCTCGTTCGTAAATACTGAAGAAAAGTACTCATTCAAGACCTCTCCTATCTCTTCCGACTCAATACACAGTCTCCCACTACTGTCCTTGATCGGACATACCCTCATTCTCATCATTCTCATGTTTCTCACATACGCATAAAATGCCTTTGGGTTATCCTTGATCCTATCCGCCAAAGATTTTTCATGCCCTCTCTTAGCAGACAAACAACACCAATAAGATGAGCACTAACACACTGGCTACTCTCCCATGCATTAAAAACATTTTGGAACTAACAATTTGACTGCTCCAACCACTAGGGATCTTGACAGCACGCACACTGACAGCCAGACTCAGACAACGGTTCACCAGAATAAAGAACCCGTTACCCACTATCAGGATGAATGTAATTTACAGAATCCTATGCAGTGACTGCACCAAGCACTACATAAGATAAACAGGCAGACAGCTAACGACCCGCATCCATGTACGCAATGAACAACTAAGCAATACGACCAACTCTCCTGGTATCCATACATACTGACAACAAGAGCCATGAGTTTGACAGGCACAACACAACTGAACTAGTCCCACCTGCCTGGTGGGACTGGCAGGCTAAACAAAGAACAGCAAGGGAATTCAGGGAAGCATGGTATTCATCCTCAAACTCCATAAACAAACACATTGATCTAGACCTGATATACAAACTCTGCAGTGGAAAACTGGAACCAACACCAACCAGAAATGGCTCAAACAAAACCACATAAATTCAACAGTACAGCTGCGCTCACAGAAGGCAATAGAGCACTGATGATGTCACCTAAGAAGGTGATAAAAGGTCTGCCAACAAACCTACCAACTCAGCGAAAAGACCCACAATTAATCCAAAGGTAAGCAAGTTATTAAGACATGACTGTACTGCACAAAGCCATGCTGCCTGTCCTTAATTAGGCCGAATGCATGTATTTCCTATCTCTAAGAATCCTTCCCAACTGCCAGTGTAAGACTCATTGATCGATAATGTCTGAATTATGCATATTTCCCTTCGTGAACAGAGGAACAGAGCTACTTGCCAGTCATCCAAAACCTCTCAAGTGGCTAGGCCCAGCAATCTCCTATTTTGCCTCTCTCAGTAATCTGTGATAGATAACATCAGGGTCTGGGGAATTACCTGCTGAAGTAACTGTTAGCAAAAGGACATTGTAATTGCCCTGCGTTCCTGTGCTCTTGAATTAGAAAAGGATATAATCAGACAGGATCCTATTTCTGGTCATTGTCTGGTGGCTACTGTTGTAAAGAGTGCACAAATGGATATTGCCTAAATGTAGCTTTGAACTTGACTGTGATTTTCTTTGAGTGAGTTTGGTTTTAGTGAAAAGGCACCAAGAAAACCAGTTGTCCTGAACAGGAGCTGCAGCACTGACTGCAGCCTTCAGTCAAGTGAGGCAGAAAGTAATGAGGCAAATTTCAAAAACCATGAACCACCTTATTCCAGACTTAAATACCATGGAATAAAGGCAATTATTCAAATAATAAGGGCATTCTGAATTGCACATCATAAATTGCTATCCCAAGTGCCACATCTTAATTGAATAAGCATTGTTTAAAAATCTTTTGCTATCCCTTTCAGAAAATTCAGAAAATTAATCAGTTACGACAAGGACCTCCTAGTTCAGTGATGCCTGGGAGGGATGTAGGATTAAGATTTTCACGTTGAAGTATGCGTGGCGAACATCTCACTATCAATGCACCCATAAATTTATTCAATTTCCTTACTAAATCTAACGCAATGGTTTGAATTCCCTTCTGTCAAGGCTTGTTCATGAGGATGTAGAATGTGAATAGTGTCCAAATATATAATTCCATTTCTATTAATTATCATTACTCAGCATTATAAAAATGCCTTTGTTATTTCTTTTTAAACACTCTTGTCCTATCTTTTTCCTGCTTCTCTCAAATAAGATTTATTTCTCATGGCAACTTTATCTGCTAAGACATTAAAAGTTGTAAATTGAACAACAACAGTATACTTCTAGAGAAATTGATTGTCTCCAATGGATCACAACCTTTTCCACATCTCGAGCTGTGATGAAGGAATGGTGGAAACTGGAGTCAAATAACCACTCATCTGGTTTTGCCTGTAATTACTGTGGGGTGATCTGTAGCTAATTATATTGTTAATCTGCACAGGAAACAGCATTGCCTTTTCCTGCAACTATTAGAATGTTCCATTTTCTAAGCTTCAGAAAAAGTTTGTTGGAAAATTTAAGAAAACCTAAGAACAAGACTTTTAGAATATCATTTGCACAATTGGAGAGACTTATGATTTCTTTTTTTAACCAAAAGTATCAAAGAATTAGAAATCCATATTTGAAAGTTCCTGTAACAGAGGACAGAGGGATCTTTCTGGTTCACATGGACAGAACTGATTTTCTTTGATTAGAAAATATAAATCAGTTAGGATCAGGAAAGGACAGGGATCTACTTCACAAGATTAAGTCCTGCCTGGTGACGGTAGATGTCTGGACCATTTTGAAAGAATACAAAGGAAGTGGTTTGAATCAGTACTTCACATTTCCATCCTTCATTTAGCACCTTTAATGGCTATTTTTCTGATTTAGAAAGCCCAATGTAAATACATGTATTACTTATCTTGGAAGGTAGTTAGTTACTTTGGAGACATTTCTACAAGGAGAAAGTGAGGGCTGCAGATGCTGGAGATCAGAGCTGAAAATGTGTTGCTGGAAAAGCGCAGCAGGTCAGGCAGCATCCAAGGAACAGCAGAATCGACGTTTCGGGCATAAGCCCTTTTTCAGGAATGAGGAAAGTGTGTCCAGCAGGCTGAGATAAAAGGTAGGGAGGAGGGACTTGGGGGAGGGGTGTTGGAAATGGGATAGGTGGAGGGAGGTCAAGGTGAGGGTGATAGGTCGGAATGGGGTGGGGCGGAGAGTGTTGGGTTGGTTGGTCCAACCAACCAACCCAACCACCCCATAGCCCAACACTTTAACTCCCCCTCCCACTCCACCAAGGACATGCAGGTCCTTGGACTCCTCCATCGCCAGACCATGGCAACACGATGGTTGGAGGAAGAGCGCCTCATCTTCTGCCTGGAAACCCTCCAACCACATGAACTCAGATTTCTCCAGTTTCCTCATTTCCCCTCCCCCCACCTTGTCTCAGTCAAATCCCTCCAACTCAGCACCGCCTTCCTAACCTGCAATCTTCTTCCTGACCTCTCCGCCCCCACCCCACTCCGGCCTATCACCCTCACCTTGACCTCCCTCCACCTATCGCATTTCCAACGCCCCTCCCCAAGTCCCTCCTCCCTACCTTTTATCTTAGCCTGCTGGACACACTTTCTTCATTCCTGAAGAAGGGCTTATGCCCGAAACGTCGATTCTCCTGTTCCTTGGATGCTGCCTGACCTACTGCGTTTTTCCAGCAACACATTTTCAGATATTTCTATAAGCAGTGATTGCTCTCTCTCTCTCTCTCACGAAAACAGAAATTTAACCCTTGCCTCTTGTCGAAGTCAAGTTACTGCACAGTTAAAATGCTGGGAACATTCTGCAGGGCTAAACTTGAACTAGTTTTAAAGCAGGTTTTGAGGCCACTTGCTGAAAATTAGCAAAAGCCTTCTTTACACCTTTAGATTCAGTTTCAGTTATATCTTGAGGGTCAAATTGTCATTTTAGTCAGATGCTTTGGTGCATTTGGACCAATCTAACAGGCAGGGACTTGAAATCAGATGCAACTCCAGTCTGTAACTTTGGTTGTGAGTTCAGACAGAGCACTCTGGTAGGCCCCAAATGTAATATCTAAGCCTCCACTGCCTTGAGGAACCTCTCAATTGTTAGCTGAGGAGCAGAGAGTGCTCCATTGGTTCCTGATAGGAGCCTGCTGTTGCCTGACATTCAGAACTTACATATGAGCCACTACCATTTGGTAAATAAGGCTGAATATTTTAAATCCCTTTTGCTTTATATTGTAGATATTAAAAAGCATCTGTTTTTCATTTCTGAGACCAAGTGAACTCTGATGCCAACTCGTTGTTTCTGGTGGTATTCACCTGAGATTAACTACCTCTGTATAGGCCAAAAATCAAGCATAGGATTACCATTCAGCATGGCTCAGGAATACAATCATAACACATTTATATTACAGGTCTATATCATACATTTTATTACAGATTCTATCCCCTCTTACCTTTTGTCCGTTAGATGGACACTCACCATTTCCGCAAAACAGATCTCAATATTGATTTAGAATTGGTTTTAAAGTGACTAGGATTGTGCACATGAATTATTTGACTAATTTTCCATTTGTTGCAATTTTTAAAATTATGTATGGAGCTCATTTTTTGAAACAATTTAAGGCAGTTTTGCTCTTTCTCCTAATAATTCTGCTAACAGATTGATGTGCCAGAATAGCGCACATACCAGGTCAAAACAGTAACTAACTTTTGTGCTTTTGCTGGAAGTGGTGCATTGCAAAGTAGTGCAAGCCTGACTCCGTTCCCCAACACCGTGAGCTTCCAATTTCACCTACAGCTGTGGGTTTCTATCAGGTGAAAACCAGACACACAGCAACTGAAATGTACTGGGCAGCTAATAATTCTGTTTAACTTGACTTAAATGAAAGGGTCTTATTAATATATGAAGGAAGCCAACGATTATAAAGTTATTTCAGTGGAAGGAATTTTAAAATTCTGCATCAATACAATATTTCAAACTGAGACTAATTATTCTTCACACAAAAGATTCCAAAGTGAGTCTGCAGAATTCTCTGTACAACACGCCATATTAATCAGTAAAACTGCTCCTTTCATACTTGCCCTCTTCCCATCTATACCTGTCCTAAATTTGAGCAATAATTTTATGAAGTTTTGTTTTCATTGTCAACGATGGAGAGTTTTGGCACGTGCTTTATGAAAGTGACCTTTGAATGTACAATTGGACGATTTCAATTTACTGTATTCCTAATGGTAAATTAGAGATTATACAAGGGAAGGTTCAAAGATTGAGTCTCTCTTGCCACAGAGCTTTATGCAGTAAAGGAGTACACTGATAACTTCAGGTGTAGATTCATGACATGAATAACTAGAAGGTTGTATATAGATTGTAATTCACACTGCCAAGCAGAACTGGAGCCCAGATTTGTGATGTATCCTTCCATTGCAAGAAGCTGTGGGCTGTGAGTGTTCAGTCTTAACTTACCTTCCTGATAAAGACATATTTACTTTTCCATGTTATGTATAGGTTTATGACAGATGTGATTGTAAACAAAAAGTTAAAATATTAGACTGGTATTGTATCCAACACGTTGCTTCTTTATTATGCTGCCAGTTGAAACATCTTAGTTCCAACAGATTTGGTTCTTTTTATTTCATGGTTCATTCATTTTGTTTTCTCCCTGTATCTCTGTTCTTTCCTTGCTTTCTGGATCACATTCAGGACCTACGAGAGGTTTGGTAACCACAAGCAGGGTAGAAAAAGCACTGCATCAGGAACTGAAAGGTAGGACAGAGTCTGATTAATCTGATACAGATAACTATTGGAATGCATTCTCCCACTGAAAACAAAGAAAAGCTTTGAAGAGCAGCTAGTCTGCATCATAGATCCTCTTCAACACTGCAGTGCCACTCCCTCACCATTTCCTATCCTTCACCGTCATCTCCCAAGGTGGTTAAATTCTCAAATCCCTGATGATGCTCCTGGAAACTCAGTCTTTGAGTATGGTTAAGGCACAGTTTCTGATTACTGTGGCATGGAGGTTTATAGAGGTGGGTGATGGCACTGGAATGTAGTGACTTCTTTGGTAGGTCTGGCACAGATAGTGGCAAGGTGTAGGACTCAAAAGTGATGTCATTGGCAGTGGCGAAGTTGCAGGAGCCGCAGTAGCAGCACCACAGCAATTGTGAGTTCACTGTACTCTTGTACTCTAGTATCATAAAAACCCTACAGTGTGGAAACAGGCCATTTGGCCCAACAAACCCCTCTGAAGAGTAACCCACCCAAACCCATTCCCCTACCTAATTACTCTACATTTACCCCTAACCTACACATCCCTGAACAGCATGGGCAATTTAGCATGGCCAATTCACTTAACCTGCACAACTTTGGACTGTGGGAGGAAACCGTAGCACCTGGAGGAAACACACACAGACACTGGGAGAATGTGCAACCTCAACACAGACAGTCGCCTGAGGCTGGAATCGAACCTGGGTCCCTGATACTGTGAGGCAGCAGTGCTAACCCTCCAATTGGACTCCTTCCCCTGACCTCTTACCTGTCCTTGATCTTTCACTGAAAACTGTCAGCGTGACATCATCGTCTCAATTTCTCTGCTCCTCTCACCCACTCTGACCTGTCCCCTTCTTAAATTGCTGCACTTTGCTTTCTTCTTCCTACTTCCCCCTGGACCATGATCCAACCTTCGAATATCAAGCCACTATTGCCAGGACTGTCACCAACCTGATTACCTCTGGAGATTTTAGCCCCAGTTCCTCCAACGTTATAGTCTCCCAACTCCGTACAGCCCACTTCTATTCTTTCCTAATAAACTTTAATCTAATCTATGATCATTGTCTAGTTGTTAACAAGTAATAGGGATGGCATAGTGGCTCAGTGGTTAACACTGCTGCCTCACAGTGCCAGGGACATGGGTTCAGATCCAGCTTCGGGTGACTGTCTGTGGGGAGTTTGCACATTCTCCCCGTATCTGTGTGGGTTTCCTCTAGGTGCTCTAGTTTCCTCCCATAGTCCAAAGGTGTGCAGGTTAGGTGAATTAGCCATGTTAAATTGTCAGGGGTAAATGTAGATAATAGGGTTGGGAGATTGATCTGGATGGATTACTCTTTGGCAGGTTGGTGGGGATTTGTTGAGCTGAATGGCCTATTTCCACACTGTGGTGATTCTATGATTAATGTGAATAATTAAGGCCCTAACACAGATGCTTGTGGGACACCGTTGGTTGCATCCTGCCAATTTGAGCACCAACCCATTATCCATATTTTCCGCATCCCTACTCGTCTGCACTCAACCAGTTTCCCAGCCATGTCAGTAATTTGTCCTCGGTTCCGTGGACATCCACCTACCAAGTATATTGAAGTAATAGTCAGATTTGTTTGACTACTTTTTAAGATTACCTTTATGGGGTTGACTATTACATAGGTACTACTTTTGAGGTGCTGAATTTTATAACCGTCAAAATTCATAGTGTATCATTAGCAGAAGCCCAACTGATCTCTAAACGAATAAAGGAAAACAAAATGATTTATGGTAATTCTGAAAACCCAGAATGGAACACAACAGCCAGTGGACTGGAAGACCGGAAGCGGAGCAGAACAACTGGCAGACTGGAAAGCTGAAGTGGAATGTGACGGCCGAAACACTGACTCCTAAAGAACTAGAGTCAACGTTTATGTGAGATATATTGAAAATTCCAGGTTATTTGGCCAAAAATAGGGGGTCAACTTTTACATGAGATCGATTATTACTCAAATATATACATTAGCAATCTGTTATGCTGGGGCATTATCAAATGCCTCTGGAAGTCCGTATAAACAATACCTACAGATATTCCCTTGTCTACTGTCTAAGTCACCTCTTCAAAAAAATTCAATGAGGTTTGCCAGGCATGGCCTACTTGTCATGAATCCATGATGGCTCTCTCTGATTATTTGAAAAATTTCTGCATTCAGTTACCCTATCCTTGATTATAAACTCCCAACAATTTTCCCACTACAGATGTTGTTATGTTGTTCCTCTCACTCTTCTTAAAAAATAGCAGTGTGACATGCAATTTTCCCAAACTAAAAGTGTGACTCCTGTATCTAGAGAACTTTGAAAGATTAAAGTTATGGAGTCTACAATATGCTCTGCTATTTCCTTTAGCACTCTTGGAAGAAAGCCATCAGGTGCCAGGTCATTCTTTAATTCCATTCATTTCCTCGTTATCAATGTTTTACTTATGTTAATTTTACTTAGCACTTGTTCCTCATCCACTATTAATTTCCTTGGCACTTCCGCCTAGCTGTCCTCTTTTCTACTGTAAATACTGAGGCAAAGTAATTATTCAGTATGCCTGCCATTTCCCATAGTCATTGACAACATCCCCACTTTCAGTCTCTAGTGGGCCAACATTGCTTCTGACCACCCACTTTCCCTTCATGTAACTATAAGATTTCTTCTTATTGGTTTGATTTCCCAGGTAGGTTTCCTTTCATAATCCCTTTTAGTAGCTCTTGCAAGCGGCTCTGTGGCCCTTTGCTGATCTTTGCTTTCCCATTCAGTGGGATCTGTGTTTTCTTTTGCACTTTTGTAAGACCTTCCTTCTAATTTTATGCTGTCCCTTGTTTCTTTTAGTTATCCATGACTGTTTCTTTTCTGTAAAGTGCAGCTTTTCCCTCTCAGGTGTAAATTGTTTTTTATACCATATTAAATGTTTGTTTAAACATCTTTCACTGTTCCTCAGTTGTTGTACCCATTAGCAGATTTCCCAGTTTACTGGGGACACTCTTTGTCTCTTCTTGTTAACCCAACTTTCCCAAACTAAACTAGTCACATTTTCCTGCGTTTGACCCACAGCCCTCTAAATATTTTCAATTCATGTACCTGTCCAAATGTTTTTTAAATACTATAACTGTACATGCATCTGCCCTGCTTATTAAGAATGGTATCTCTCGCCCTAATTATTGAATCTCCTACCAGCACCATTTTTCTTCTTCCTCCCCTTCACTTGAATAGCCTCTTCTATAAGTGTAGTGGCCAGTTTGCACATCCTCCCTATAGTCCTTTTCCTCATCTACACAGGCAGCAAGTATCTCATACCTGTTGGACAAGGTCAAGAGATGAGGCTTCTCCAATACGAAATTCAGGTTTCCTCTACCTACCTCACTTGCAGTCATACCCATCTGTCCATGACCACTGGCCAAAGTTAAAGTATCTAACCTACAGGATATGATTGCTTCCTGACACTCAACATCCAGGTAACTCTTTTTATTTCAAAAATATATTTGATGCATAAAAATTAGCTTTAAATATTCTTGTCACAAACTCAGCTCTATTCTGTAAGGTGGCATATCAATTGAACAAACAAATATTTGAGTTTGACTCAAACTATATTTACATGCATTGAGGCACTAGAAAGGTCCAATAACTGAACAGTTCATTATTTACCTTCAGCTGGAAGACCTTAGATAGTGATCATTCCCCATTGCACTTAGCAGCAGCTGCCCCAAGCTTTCGTGTGTCCCTCAGCACGTCGTCCTGGACCTTGGAATGTGCCAGTCTGCAATACTGTCCCAACCCCTTTGTTTCCTCCTCCTTAGTTGAATCCATCTGACCAGGTGAGGTTGAATCAGTTTTTGTGCCTCTGCATTAGCTACCTTTTCCTCCTCTCCACCCTGTCACTCCTTCTGGATGTCCCTCATTTCAGTGTTCTTGCTGGGGTGACACCTTACTGAGCTTTGGGTGTCCAGAGTTCGCATTGCCACTCCTGGACATCTGAGCATATGTTGCATCCCCATTCTTGGGCAGGCCTTGTATAGGTGGCCTGTTTCCACACATAATTTGCAGCTCTTGGACTCCTTAGTCAGGTGGCCCTCCTGTTTGCAATTCTTCCAAACGGTCACTTTGTGGTCTGCTGCCATTTCGCAGGTTTGGCACACTCTAGGTGGGGGGAGGACATTCCCACTGGAATCCATCTTCAGAGTCACCTTGACCTGCTACTGCTGCTCCACCTTCCAAAGGGATCCACTGCATCAGTGCTGAGGCCTTCTTGCTGTTTGCACCTTCTCAGGAAGGTTAGGTCGCTTGCGGCCAAGGTATGCAGGTTGTACATATCGATTGGAATAACCTGGGTCCCCTGTGCAGGGAAAGCGAACAATAGGAGATTGTCACCTCCTTTATCTTCCATATTTTTATTCCAAAAATATAATTTATTCCTTTAAAAAATCTCTGAATATATACATTGTCACAAATGCAGTTCGGTTCTGTACATTTGCATATCAAGTAAACAAACAAACAAGACTCTATTAAAAAAAAAACCCTCTATTTTAGATAAAATACTATTATTTACATCTATTTGAGACGCTAAGAGGGTCTGATACCTGAATAGACCTCCATTTATCTTCAGTCGGAAGATCTCCGGAAGTGGTCTTTCCCCACTGCGTGTTGGCAGCAACTGCCCCAAGCCTTAGTGTCATTCAACACATAATCCTAGTCCTTGGAATGTGCCAGTCTGCAACATTTGGTCAAGGTCAACCTCTTGTTGTGGAAGACCAACAAATTTTGGGCAGACCAAAGAGCGTCTTTCACCAAGTTGATGGTCCTCCAGGTGCAGTCAACGTTTATAGAACATAGAACATAGAAGAATACAGCGCAGTACAGGCCCTTGGGCCCTCGATGTTGCGCCGATCCAAGCCCACCTAAACTACACTAACCCACTATCCTCCATATACCTATCCAATGCCCTCTTAAATGCCCATAAAGAGGGAGAGTCCACCACTGTTACTGGCAGGGCATTCCATGAACTAACGACTCGCTGAGTGAAGAACCTACCCCTAACATCAGTCCTATATCTACCCCCCCTTAATTTAAAGCTATGCCCCCTTGTAATACCCGACTCAATACGCGGGAAAAGGTTCATACTGTCGACCCTATCTAACCCCCTAATCATCTTGTACACCTCAATCAAGTCACCCCTAAACCTTCTTTTCTCTAGTGAAAACAGCCCCAAGTGCCTCAGTCTTTCCTCATACGATTTTCCTTCCATACCAGGCAACATCCTGGTAAACCTCCTCTGCACCCGTTCCAATGCCTCCACATCCTTCCTATAGTATGGCGACCAAAACTGCACACAATATTCCAGATGCGGCCGTACCAGAGTCTTATACAACTGCATCTCGGTGTGCATCCCAGGGAGCACAGAGTCCCACATCATGGAGCTGCTCAGGAAGAGCCTCAACAAAAACCACTACATCTTTCTCCAGACTTTGTTTGCAAAAGTACATTCCAGCAGGAGACGTGTGACAGTTTCAAATCCCATGTATCTGCTTCAAGGGCAGCGTGCAGTGGTGCAGGTGTTCACAAAGGATCTCCTACGTGGTGCCCTTCTCGCCACCACCCAAACAATGTCTTGTTGCTTGTTGGAAAGTTCTGGTGATGAGGACTTCTGCCAAATGATTTTGACAGTCTGATCAGGGAACCACGCTCCAGTTACACAACAAAGGAGCAGTCCAATACGGCAAGCTAGCACTGAAGGAGCCATCCTTTCCTGGTCCCTAATTGGATCAAACAGGTTGTCTAACTAATTAGCTTCAGCTGAGTACCTATAAGTTCCAGTTTTAAATCTGCAAAGAAACTACACCCAATCATAAGAGTAAATTTTATTTAAATGCTAAATTAAAGAACAGACTAGACTTAGAATGAAAGTTAAATCATTTCTTAAAAATTACCTCTTGAGACTTCCCATTTCAAGAATCTGATTTGGAGGGATGGGTACCTCATAGTGTTGTGGGGTTTGACAAGACTTCAGAAAGGCAATGAATTTGCAAACAAGAATGAAAATATTTCTGTCAAGATGTTGTTTAGCTTTAACGAACACTATGAACTTAACTGTGCAAATGAAGAATGAAAATGTTGTTAGGCTAACTGGCTTGTGGATTTCATAAAACTAACCATGCAAAGTAGTTGAGGCAAAAACATTCAAAGTTTTTCAAGAATGATTTTAAGGTAGTTCTTAGGGACAAATGAATTAAAGGGTATGTGGAGAAAGTGGAACAGAGCACTGAGCTGGATGATCAGCCAAGATCTTATTGGCAGAGCAGATTCAAAGGACTAAATAGTTGACTCATACAGCATATAAACAGGCCCTTCATTCCACCAATATATCCTGACCAACACACACAAACTATACTAATCCCGTTTAACTGCACTTGATCCATAGCCTATGCCCTTGTCCAGATGTTTTTTTAAATTTTGCAAGTGTACTTGCCTCCGCCACCCTTTCAGGCAGTGTCTTTCCTATCTCTACTAACCTCTGGATGAAATATTTTTTTCCTCAGGTCACTGGACTGGTAATGCAGATATCCAGGTTTTTTGGCATTTTCTTAATAAATCTGGATTATATAATGGTGATCGTGACAGTTAGCATTATAAAAACCCATCTGAGCATGGGAGAATTGAGTCATGTTTTCTATCCTCTTGTCAAGAGCATCTTGGTTCACTTGGATTTTTGATAGGATCTACCTTATTAATCGGTAAGAAATAGAATGAATAGAACTGTTTTCATTCAGTTGAACTCCACCAGTATCAAAGATATCATTTTGTGGCTGTACCAGGTGACGTAATGAATAGAGATGTGCAGAGGGAGTGCAATACAGGAAGTGGCACTAGGTAGAATTGTGTAGAAATAATCATTTACATTTTTATAGTAGTTGGAACAATTAGATCATTTTGGAATCTTTTTCATTTCTCAATGCAGCTTTCAGGCTTATTTTAGTTAATGACCCCTTACTCCTCATACCCTCTCCCACTTGTGGCCCAACCAGAAGTATCTGATGGTGATCCTGATTCTGTGTTCCTGTGTTGTTTATCACAGTATGCCAGAACTAAGCCGCACTGGAGTCCGGGACAGGAAAGCTGGGCAGCAAACATCAAGGTAATGCAAAGAAAGTCGCCGCCTTGCCAGCTTGAAGAAGAAATTGCTTTACTCAGTCTGTACTGAATTATAGCATCATAGGAACTGAAGGAGGCCATCCATCCTTTTGTTTCAGAATTCAGTGAAATCATGGCTGATCTTTATCTTAAGTCCACAGAGCTGCTACAGTTCTGGAGTTGTTAATCTCTTTCTGAGCAATTGCAGTTTGGAGATTTTCAATTCAGCCTCAGCATGGGAGAAAGTTCCAGGATCCAACTGCTTTTTGAATGAGGAAGTGCTTTGTGAGATCACTTCTGAGTGGGACTGGGGAGGGATGATTGTGGGAACGGAGCGGGGGAGGGGAAGGAGTGGGGTTGTGTGTGAAAACAGGGAGAGAAAAGGCTGGGGGGGGGGGCGCAGGGAGAGGAAGGGGGGGTTATGTTTGGTGCTGTGGACCAACCGCTGACAGCATTGTTGAAGAATTTGCTGTCCTTCTGAAAATGTCTGGGAAGTTAAGAATTACTTGCAGTAAATTAAGAATTACTTGCAGCAAAACTTCATGATTGTGCAGAGAAAGAAGGTCCTACCATGCCTTACAACAACATGCATTGTCTTGATGTCTCCTGAAAATCACCTGAAATGCCATCTGTGTAAAGGGTGGTATCAATCAGTGGCAGAAGGTAATTGTGTCATATTCCGAAGCTTAGCTGAAAGAAAACTATTTTATCGAAGAAGGTGACCAAAGGGACCAAAGAAGTTTAGTGCATCTTGATAAATAATTGGTGGGAGAGATGGGGTATCCTTTTGGAAGATGGGAATGTTTTGTGGATCTAGAAAATCTAAGAGCTATGGGTGGACTGAGTGGGGTGTTTAGTAATGCTTGTTCTATGTTCATAGATCCCACCAACAAGGAAGTCCAGTCCACACTGGAATGCCACTGTCTAGTCGGAGGAGTAGACAGCTTCCACAGGTCCCAGTTAAAAGCTACGGTCTCGAACAAGGTAGTAACACTGTCTGTGCCATTGCTGTATATTTGTAGTCTAGTAATGGAGGTCATCTTTAGCATCATCAGATGGAACATTTGGATTCTGTTTCTTTTTTTCAAAACTACAGGAGTTATCACCTATTTACTCAGTCCCTCATCACAGCGTAACTCTCTTTATCCCAGCACCAATCATAGCATAACTCTCTCATCCCAGCATCAATCCAGGGAAACATCTCTGTGTTGCCTTTATTACCTTTCCTATGCACCTAATCTTCTGTATGCTGTTACCAAAGTGTGATGCAATTGTATTAAGGTTTATTTGTTCTTGTACTTCAGTCTTCTTGCACATGCTATTTGCTGCCATTGTCCGATAAACTTCCTGAGTTCATCAAATGAACAGACACCGGTCACGCTGAACATCAATAAGTTTCACACCTTGTAAAAAAATTCTTCTATTCTATTTGCTACAAAAAAATTGATTGGCCTCACACGTCTCCAGACTATACTCCATCTGCCACCTTGATGCCCATTCACTTGTCAATATTTCTTTGTATTCTTTATATGACCTTCAAAGCTTACATTTCTATCTAACTTTTGGATCATTGAAAAATTACTCTTTTGTATTTTGTCTAAGCTACTCCATCAACTGCTTTCTATTTATCAATAATAGTAATTACAGCATCATGAAAAATCTACCTGTCTTAAATTGTAGCATTAAATTTGCTAGCTTACAATTCACTAGGACCATTTAGAAACAAAGGAATTTTGGAAAGTCATAACCAGTGTACCTTGTATATCTGAAGGTGAAGCAGGTGGCGATTGCTGCCAGTTTTAATCTAGGATAGAGGCTATCAAGGGCCAAGGCATTTGATAGTTCCTTCAGTTGCTATAGTATTTTTCACTGACAATTCTCTCAGCTTATCTGAAGCAGACCATAACCAAATGCAGCAAGACCTGGACAACATTCACACTTGGGATAAAAAGTACCAAATAACATTTGTGCCACATAAATGCCTAGCAATGCCCATCTGGAGAAGCCATACCCATCTGGAGAAGCCATATATATATATATATATATATATATAAAATACCGTGGTTGCAAGAGCAAATCAGGAGCCAGGAATTCTGTAGCAAGTAACTCTCATCCAGATTTCTCAAAGATTGTTCACCATCTATAAGAAACAAGTCAGGAGTGTAATGGAATGCTCCACACTTGCCAAGATGAGTGCAAGTCTAACAACATTCAAGAAGCTTGACACCATCCAGGTCAAAGCAGTCCACTGCAGAAACTCATGAATTCTCTTTAAACAACAACTTCTAAACCTGCTAGAAGGACAAGGTTGATAAGGTATTGAAAAATTTGTTTTGTTACCGGGGTTATAAATGAAAGAATTAATTTTAAAAGCAGCAATCCTATTGGAAGTTTATAATTTGCCATTAAAGAATAAATAAACAATCCTAGTCCCACACATCAAGAAAAAATTCTTTAGAAGGGAAATGGTACAGATTTAGCAGAACGTGGGGGTAAAAGAGGAAGCAGAAGGATAGGCATAAAAATTTGCATTGTTCTCTTCAGAACAGAATAGATTAAGAGGTTTTCAAGATGATGATTGAGCAGAATAGATCAGTTTTGATTTAGTACAGAAACATTTTTTAATT
This sequence comes from Chiloscyllium plagiosum, assembly GCF_037043375.1. NCBI lineage: Eukaryota > Metazoa > Chordata > Chondrichthyes > Orectolobiformes > Hemiscylliidae > Chiloscyllium > Chiloscyllium plagiosum. Next base: position 57,659,500 of record NW_028270141.1, read on the forward strand.
TATTCATTTTGTGGGATGTGGGCATTGCTAGTTGGCGAGCATTTATTGCCCATCCCTACTTGCCCTTGAGATGCTGCCTTCTTCAATTGCTTCAGTCCACCTGCTGTCAGTTTATTCACAATGCCATTATAGAGTCACAGAGTCCTACACCACGGAGACAGGCCCTTCAGCCCATGCCAACTAAAATGTCCATCCACATTAACCCTATTTCCCTGCACTTGGCCTATGTCCATCTAAACCTTTCCTATCCATGTATTTTTCCAAATGCCTTTTAAGTGTTGTTAATGTACATGCCTCAACCACTTCTGCTGGCAGCTCATTCCATTCCTGATGAAGGGCTTACGCCTGAAACGGTGACTCCTGCTTCTCGGATGCTGCCTGACCTGCTGTGCTGAGTGCATTTACCCTATCGATGTCTCTCCTGATCATACACACTTTTATAAGATGCCCCCTCAGTCTCCTACACTTTAAAGAAAATGTTCCTAACTTGTCCAACCTCTCGCTTTAACTCAGACCCACGAGTCCTGGCAACATCCTTGTAAATTTCTTCTGCACTCTTTCCTTCCTATAGCAAGGTGACCAAAACTGAGCACAAAACTCCAAGTGTGGCCTCACCAGCATCCTGCAAAACTGCAACATAATATTCCAACTTTTGAATTTCATGCCCTGACTGATGAAGGCCAGAATGCCAAAAGTCTTCTTCACTGCCCTGTCTACCTGTGACTCCATTTTCAGAGACTCATGCACCTGAACTCAAAGATCTATCTGCTCCACTATACTCCTTAAAGGCCCTACCATTCACCATGGAACTCCTACCTTGATTTGAACAGATCTCACACTTACCCATATTAAACTCCATTTGCCATTTCTCGGCACAGTTTCCTAGCTGACCAAGGTCTTCCTGCAATTTTTGATAACTTTCTTCACTGTCCACGACACTGCCTATTTTAGTGTCGTCTGCAAATTATGCTTGCACATTCTCGTCCAAATCATTGATATAGATAATCAACAGCAGCAATCCCTGAGGTACACCACTAGTCACAGGCCTCCAGTCCGACAGTATCCTTCCAGTACTACCCTCTGCTTCTTACCATCAAACCAATTGTGTATCCAATTTGCCAGCTCCCCCTGGATTCCATGTGATCTAACCTTCCAGAGCAGCCTACCATGTGGAACCTTATTAAAGATCTTACTTGAATCCATATAGACTATGCCCTGCCCTCATCAACCTTCCTGATCACTTCATTAAAGAACTCTAACAAATTTGTGAGGCATGATATCCCACACACAAAGCCATGCTAAATACCCCGAATGAAACCCTGTCTTTCCAAATGCCTCAGTATCTTCTCAAGTAACTTACCGACCACAGATGTTAAGTTTACTTATGGTTCCCAGGTTTTTGTTTACAGCCCTTCTTGAATAAGGGCACAACATTTGCCACCCTTAGTCTTGCAAGACTTCACCCATGGCTAACAATGATGCCAATATATCAGCCAGGGTCCCCACAATTTCTTCTCTAGCCTCTTGCACTATTCTTGGACATATCTGGTCAGGACCAGGAGATTTATCCATCTTACATACATTCTAAAATGTCCAACACCTTTTGTTTACTGTACATGAACTGTCCCAAGATATCGCCACTAATTTCCCCAAGTTCCCAAGTCTTCACGTCTTTCTCCACGGTAAACACAGAAGAGAAATATTCATTGAGGACCTCTCTCTTCTCCTGCGGTTCCACACATACATGTACGCATTGGTCCTTCAGGAATTCTATCCTCTCTCAAGTTATTCTTTTTCCTTACTAAAGAACCTCTTTGGATTCACTCTAATCTTCTCATTCCACGGCTATATTATGCCCCTTTTTCGCCCTCCTGATTTCATCCTTCAATAAACTTCATTGATTCCCTTGATCCCAACTGCCTGTACCTGAGCCATCACTCTTTTTTTTTCTGGTCAAAGCCACAATATTTCATAACATCCTGGGTTCCCTATTCCTGCCAACCATGCCCTTCATCCTCACAGGAACATATAGATCTTGATCTCTAGCCATCTTACTTTTAAAGGCCTCTCACTTGCCAGAGATCCCTTTATCTGCAAACGAACTATTCCAATCAACCCCTGCAAACTTCTAATTCCATCAAAATTTGCATAGCCACAATTGAGAACTTAAACCTGAGGACCAGTATTGTCACTCTCCATAACTATTTTAAAATTAATAGAACTGTGGTCACTGGTCTCAAAGTGTTCCCCCACTGTCACCTCCGTTACCTATCATGCCCTCTTTACCAAGAGTAGGCCAGGTTTTGCCCCTTTATATACTGCTTGTCGAAATATTCCTGAGTACACTTAACAAATCCTACCTCATCTCAGCCTTTAACACTCTGGCAATCCCAGTTTATGTTAGGAAAATTAAAATCCCCTATTGTGGCAACCGGAATTCTCCTGCAAGTCATTCCAATCTCCCAATATTTGTTCCTCTAATTTCTGTTGATTAATTAGGGCCCTAAGGACAACCCCAGCATCGTCACCATCCCCTACAGGGACACTAGGGAGGGAATTCCAGGATTTTGATCCAGCAACAAGTGAAGGAATTGCAACATATTTCCAAGTCAGGATGGTGAGTGGTTTGGAAGGGAGCTTGAAGGTGGTGCTGTTTTAATATATGGCTACTCGTGTTCTTCCAAATGACTTTGGAAGGTGCTGTCTGAGAATCTTTGGCGAATTTCTGCAGTGCATCTTGTAGATAGCACACACTGCTGCTACTGAACGTCAGTGACGGAGGGCGTAGATGCTTGTGGGTATAGTGCCAATGAAATGTTGCTGTGTCCTGGATGGTGTTAAATTTCTTGAGTGTTGTTAGGGCTGCACTCATCCAAGCAAGTGAGGAGTATTTATTACACTCCTGACTTGTGCTTTATAGATGGTGGGCAGGCTTTGCGGAGTCAGGATTTGACTTACCCACTATATTATTCCTAGCCTCTGACTTGTTCTTGTAGCCACTGTGTTTATGTGGTGAGTCCAGTTGAGCTTCTGATCAATGATAACCGCAGGATGTTGGTAGTGAAGTTTCAGTGATGGTAATACTGTCAAGGGGCGGTAGCTAGGTTGTCTCTCATTAGTGATAGTCATGGCCTGGCATTTGTATGACACAAATATTACTTGCCACTTGTCAGCCCAACACTGGATATTGTCTGTAATTTGTTGTATTTGGACATGGACTGCTTCAATGTCTGAAGACCTGTGAATTGTGCTGAATATTATACAATCATCGATGAACATCCCCAATGACTGAAGGAAGGTCATTGATTAAGCAGCTGAAGATGATTGGGCCAAAGACATTATCCTGAGGAACTTTTTCAGAGATGTGCTGGAGCTGAGATGACTGACCTATACCAATCACAACCATCTTCCTGTGTGTCAGATATGACTCCAACCACCAGAGAGTTTTCACCTGATACCCATTGATTCCAGTTTTGCTAAAGCTCCATGAACTCAGTCAAATGCATCCTTGATGTCAAGGACTGTCACTCTCACCTCACCTCTGAAATTCAGCTCTTTTGTCAATGTTTAAACCAAAGCTGTATTTAAGCCAAAAGCTGAATACCTCTGGTGGAATGAAAGCTGGACGTCACTGAGCAGGTTGTTGCAGAGCAAGTGCTGCTTGATAACCCTGTTGATGATACCTTCCATCAATTTACTGATGATCGATAGTAGACTGATGCGGCGATGGGTGGATGGATTTGTCATTTTTTTAATATCTACGACGTACTTGGGCATTTTTTGATTATTGTGGGTAGATGCCAGTGTTGTAACTGTCTTTAGATAGAGGAGCAGCAAGTTCTGGAGATATATTTCTGAAATGTTGTCAGGGCCCATAGTCTTTGTAGTATCCAGTCCCCCCCCAACCATTTCTTGGCATCACATTGAATTGGCTGAAGACTGCTTTCCGTAATGCTGGGGACCACTGGAGGAGACTGAGGTGGATTAGCCACTCTGCACTTATGCTGAGGATTTCTGCAAAAGCTGGGCTCTTCCATCATTGAAGATAGGGATATTTGTGGAGCCTCGTCCTCCAGTGAGTTGTTAATTGTCTACCATTATTCATGACTGGATATTGCAAGACTGCAGGGCTTAGATCTGATCCATTGTTTACTTCTGTCTATCAGTTCCTGCTTTCTGCTGTTTAGCATGCAACTAATCCAGTTTTCTGGCTTCATCAGATTGACTTTTTCTCTTCAGGTATGCCTGGTGCTGCTCCTGGCATGCCCTCTTGCACTCTCCATTGAATGAGGGATGATCCCCTGGCATGATGGTGATGGTTGGGCCAAGGATATGCTGGACCATAAGGTTACACATTGCTCTGGAGTACAGTTGTGCTCCTGTTAATGGCCCTCGGTGATTCGTGGATGCCCGGTCTTGAATTGCTAGATCTGTTTGAAGTCTGTCCCATTTAGCACAGTGATTGTGCCACACAACATAATGGAGGTTATTCTCAATGTGAGGAAATCTTGGAAATAGATTCAACAGGATTAGTATATCACCAATGGGGCAGGTGGGGAGAATGTTTTTCTGACTCTGAGAATTGTCAGGATCTAGGAATATTTGACTTAGTGGTGGAAACTGATTCCAGAAATAAATTTAAGGAAGTCGGAGAGGTCATTGAGGATAAGCAACATACAGATTTCAAGTGGAGATGTGCAACTCAGCATGTCTGCTGTTTCAAAGTACAAATGGCTAAGTTATGTCCTCCGTATTTCAAGTTTTAATAATCCAACAGTAAAATAACTGAGGAAATTATGATTTTTAGGTAGACAAAATTTTGTTCAACATAAAATTTCCTTTTGATCACCATGCATGTCTGTATTGCTTACAGGATGCCAAATAATAGAAGAGCGAACAAAGCAGGTGAAGGGGAAAATGCATCCCAGCAAACAGTCTGTAGAATCAGTAACCAGTTTCGAACAGGAACGTGAACAATGTACAAAGGTAAGAATGAGATATCCCATAGGTAATGTAACAATCTCCATCCTCTCTCCTTCAGCCATTGATTGCCCTTAACTGTTTCTATAATATTCACCTCAATGCCCCTGAAGAAGACACATCCTGACACATTCTGAATAAAAATGTTTCTCCTGATTCATCATTGGATATTTTTGTGCCAGATTTCCACTGATGGTCTTAGTTTTTGTGATTTCCATCAGTGAAAACACTTTATTTAACAATATCTTGATCAGTTCGTCACCACCTTCACAAAGGACATTAAAAATGATTCTCATAGCTCAGCTACATGTCTAATAAGACACTACATAGTTTTCGGTTTTGAGAGAGACAAGCCTCAGCTTATTCTACCTTGAGAGTTTATATCATCTTTCATTTTTAGTATTTACCCTGTCGATTTTTTCTGCATTTTCTTCCAGTCACGCGGTGTCTTTTTTGTTTTATGGAGACCAACTGTTAACACATTTCCAAATAAGGTATGATCAAGTCTGTACAAGTTCCATACAACTTCTCTGCTTTTTCACTATCCGTTATACAGCACAGAAACAGACCTCTCGTCCATGCCAACCAGCTGTCCTAAGCAGAACTAGCCCCAATTCCCTGTGTTTGGCCCATATCTCTCTCAACCTTTCTAATCTGTGAACCTGCCCAAATATCTTTTAAATGTTGTACTTGCTACTACCACTATCTCTGCACCATCCTCTGTGTGAGAACATTGCCCCTCACGTCCCTTTTAAATAGTTTCCCCCTTACCTTAAAAATGTGCAGGTCAGGTGAATCGGCCATGCTAAATTGCCCATAGTATTAGATGCATTAGTCATAGGCTAGGGAAATGGGTCTGGGTGGATTACTCTTTGGAAGGTTGGGATAGACTTATTGGGCAGAAGGGCCTGTTTCCATACTGGAGGGAGTCTGATCCAAAAAGAAAGCAATGCACCCAGTGCAAATCCTTTTGACACACTACAGGCCTTCATTCCAAAAATAAAAACCCTCCTCCATCACCCTCTGTCTCCTACCTTCCAATCAATTTTGTATCCAAATGGCTCACTCTCCCTGGATTCTACATGAAGAGAAAGTGAGGACTGGAGATGCTGGAGATCAGAGTCGAGAGTGTGGTGATGGAAAGCACAGCAGGTCAGGTGGCATCCGAGGAGTAGGAGAATCAGTGTTTCGGGCATCAGCCATTCATCAGGAATCAGATTCCTGATGAAGGGCTTATGCCCGAAATGTCAATTCTCCTGCTCCTTAGTTGCTGCCTGACCTGCTGTGCTTTTCCAACACCACGCTCTCGATCCTGGATTCTACATGATCTTAGGTTGCTAAACAGTCTACCATACAGAATCTTGTCGAACTCCATGCTGAAGTCATTATAGACAACATTTGCAACTCTTCCTCCAACCTTCTTTGTCACTTCTTCAAAAAACAAATTCACATTAGTGAGACACAATTTCCCATTGCAAAGCCTGGGCTGACTCTCCCTAATCAATTCTTGCCTTTCTAAATGTTAAGTATAGCCTGTCCCTCAGAATCTCCTCCAACAACTTATCCACCACAGACATTAGACTCACTGGTCTATACATCCCTGGCTTTTCCTTACCAACTTTCTTAAGTAATGGCACCACATTAGCCAACATCCAATCTTCCAGCAACTCACCTGTGGCTATCAATGATGCAAAATATCTCAGCTAGGGGCCCAGCAATCTTTTCTTCAGCTTCCCACAAAGTTTAGGGTACACCTGATCAGGTCCCAGGGATTTATCCACTTATACTTTTTAAGATGACTAGCACTACCTCTTCACTAATATGGACACTTTTCGAGATAATCATTATTTCCCCACATTCTGTAGCTTCCATCTCCTTCTCCACAGTAAGTACTGATGTAAAATACTCGTTTACTGTCTCGCCCATTTCCTATGGTTTCACACACAGATGTCTTTGTTGGTCTTTATGGGACTCTATTCTCTCCCCAGTTACTCTTTCTTCCTTAATGTATTTGTAGAAACGCTTTTGATTCTCATGTCCCCTTTTACTCTTCTGATTTCCCTCTTAAGTGTACTCCTACTGCCTTTATATTCTTCTTGGGATTCACTCAATCCCAACAGCGTATACCTGTGTTGTCTGGATCAGGCTGAATCTAAGTCCCTACAGACTCCTCGACCAGTGTAGACAATATTAATTTACTCAGGCACCTTAACATGCATCAGGAGAGGACTACACAGCAAGAGTCTGCAGTCAATGAACCAAGTCACAATTTTATTTGAAGACAACAAAGGTTAAGAGTTAAATGCTACAATTCTAACAAGTCTATTTCTAGCTAGCTGATTCTTTAGAAACTTAAAATATTTCCCAGATACTTGTAACTTTTGTTCTGAAGCTGTCGCAGTGTTTTTTGATTTACGTATCTGTACCTCTAGCTCTTTCCACTGCAATTAGACAAACAGTTGTTCATCCTACTAAGATCTTGCAGTTAGCATAACTGAAATTTGTTTACACAAGGTGAATTTTATTAATAATTCTTTTATGGAAAAGCTACCAATTTCTTATCAAATATAAAACTAGATTAAGAAATGAGCAAACAGGAGTCATGGGTGAACAACAGATAGTCATCTCAATGAAGAGGGATGTAGCTGAGACTATACCATAACAATCATTGGTCCACATTGGGTGTGATACTTACTGAGCTAAAAGAAAATAGTTGTCTGGGTCACCGAGTCATGTTGGGAGTGCTGTTTGCTACTGCAAATGATATAACTGAAATAAGATACCATGGTGAGTAACAGGAAGATTGATGCATTAAGCAGGAATTATTGTTTTAAATATTGTATGTTGCATTTAACAGACAGAACATTGTGCTGCTTAACAGGGAGGTGTAGCTCTGTTTAATAGAGAGCACATTGCTTTGTTAAATGAAGAGCATGTTATTGTGTTTAACAGATGGTGTCTGGCTATGTTAGTGGAGAGCTTCTGACTGTATTTAATGGAGTGCCTTTAGCTGTCTTTAACAGGAATTGTGGTATGTTCAAAGGGGTAGCATGGTGCAGTGTCTAATGGGAAGCTTATCGCTGTATTGGACCTCCTCCAGATGTCCCCAGCATCACAGATGCCTGTCTTAATCAAATTTGATTCACTCCACATGATGTCAAGACACCATTTGAGACACTGGATAATGCAAAAGATATGACAACTTTCTAGCAATAGTACTCATCTTCCAGAAATTGTTGAACTCCTGCTACAACACTGGCATCTACTAAGTGGAAACTTGCCCAAGCATGTTCTGTGCACAAAAAGCAGAACAAATCCAACCCAGCAAATAACCATCCCATCAGTCGATTCTCTGCTGGGATTAAGAAGTGACTGAGGATGACTCTGGGATAATTCGGCTCAGTCACCATGACTGAGAACGGGATCTTGAAGGACTTGGTGTCAAAGAACTTGTGTGGAATCGACTTCCACCACTCTCACAGGCAGTGCATTCCAAGTCCTAACAACTCTCTGAATAAAGAAGTTTCCCTTCAGCACGTTCATACTTCTGCTGACAGTTTTGAAAGTTTGACCTCTGGTTACTGACATACCCACTAGTGGAAACAGAATAACCTTCTTAACCCTTTCAGAATTGTTCAGATTATCTAATCATCCTCCATTTATATCAATTAATTCTCTATAAGTATACTCTATTTATATCAATTAGTCTTTTGTTTATATTCATTTTTGAGAAAGCCAGAAATATTTATGGTAGAGGGGCTACCCAGAGTTGTTTAGTGGCAGTATTCAGTTCTGTCCAGCAATAGAAAAGGGGCTTATTGCACAGCTTTGAATCCATCAGTTAGGACAGGTTGGGGTCACTGAGATGAAGTTTAAAGGTTTCAGTTGGTTGTAAAAGGAGGCGGCCTAGAACAAATACAGACTCCACGTGCAATACTGTTGGTAACTGCTTTCAAAAATAACTGAACCATATACCTTTCTGGGTGAGTTTGAAGGAAAGTCCTAGGAGCCATGGGGGCTCAGAAAAAGTTAATGGCATCGATGATTCTGAGAACACTGAGGGAGCTATAAATGAGTATTTGCAAGTTGCAACTGAGCAAATTCCTAGCGCAGAAAATAAAAGGACAGATTTAGCTTTTTGAAGCTAACTGTCCGTGAAGAACTGGAATTATGCTTGTGAGTGGGTACTGAGTCCAAGGAGCATGTGGCAGGAAAGGAGGGTGATCAAACAGGTCAAGAGCAATTGCTGATACATTGTAAGATGGTACAGCTCTTGAGAGAGTGTGTCAGGACCATATCAGCAAAAGTGAAGAATTGTAACCCATTTGATGCGTAATGAGCTTGATGACCTATTGTGTCATTTAATGCCTCTGGGGGAGTTGTTGAGAAATTGTGGAATCAGTTTAGCTGAACTCTGCTACTTTTTGATTTTCTTCATTTACACATTAGATGAAGGAACAGGAAAATGAACTAAATGTTTATAGCAATGACATCATGTCTTCCAATACTGGTTACCACACAGTATGCTCTGCAGAGTCAATGGCATCATTGCCAGTACTTAGTTTGCTATTTTCCCCTACATTTGAACCAAAGCTTTCCATGTCTGTGGCGGTGGCTGTGGTTCTAACCAAGACAGCCCAGCATTCAAGCATATTTTTTCTTAGCAGAATCATTGGTAAGGAAGTAAGAAATTAATATTACACTTGAGTGCATAATTATCATGCCAGGTCCACACTATTGATGAATGCTTGCTGTGAATTGAGGGAATTACAACTGAATAGCAAAGCAGCTCAGTACATCAGTCCTGACTCATGGCGCTCTGTGAATGCAAGGCTTGCACTAGAACTCAGTCCAGAATTCAGTCTGACATTGTGCATCAATCTTTGAGGGTGCAGGGCATGCTGAGAGTGCAGTTGAAGAGTGTGGTGCTGGAAAAGCACAGCCGGTCTAAGAAGCTTCCGAGGTGCAGGAGATTTGACATTCTGAGCATAAGCTCTTCATCAGGAAGTTAGCTAAAGCTTATGGAATCTCAGGTTTCATAAAGAGCGGTATCTAATAAAAAAGCAAGAAGATTAAGCTGAACCAGTGTATAGTTCTGGTTTTGTTGTAACCAGTGGGATCATGCAAAGATCAGTACTTGGGGCCCTAGCAGTTCATTATCAATTTTTTGGGGGTAGGGATCAAATGTATAATGCAAATTTGAGATGATACAAAGCTAAGTGGCAATATGAGTTAAGAGGAAGATCATCATAGTGTGGGGAAACAGGCCATTTGGCCCAACAAGTCCACTCCGACCCTTCAACGAGTGACCAACCAGATGCATTCCCCTACGGAATGCCAGTGTAGTAATCTCCCAGCAATCTCCACGCAGAGTAGCAATTTTCAGGATTACTACCAGTGGCATGGGCTAGTGAGGCTAAGGATAGAGAGTGAGTTCAGGTGGCATGGTGGCACAGCGCCAGAGACCCAAGTTCAATTCCCGCCTCAGGCGACTGACTGTGTGGAGTTTGCACGTTCTCCCCGTGTCTGTGTGGGTTTCCTCCGGGTGCTCCGGTTTCCTCCCACAGTCCAAAGATGTGCAGGTCAGGTGAATTGGCGATGCTAAATTGCCCGTAGTGTTAGGTAAGGGGTACATGTAGGGGTATGAGTGGGTTGCACTTCGGCGGGGCGGTGTGGACTTGTTGGGCCTAAGGGCCTGTTTCCACACTGTGAGTAATCTATTAAAGGTGGGCGGCACGGTGGCATAGTGGTTAGCACTGCTGCCTCACAGCGCCAGAGACCCGGGTTCAATTCCCGCCTCAGACGACTATATGTGTGGAGTTTGCACGTACTCCCCGTGTCTGCGTGGGTTTCCTCCGGGTGCTCCGGTTTCCTCCCACAGTCTAAAGATGTGCAAGATCAGGTGAATTGGCCATAATATAAATTGCCCGTAGCGTTAGGATAGGGGTATGGATGGGTTGCGCTTCGGCGGGTCGGTGTGGACTTGTTGGGCCGAAGGGCCTGTTTCCACACTGTAATGTAATCTGATAATCTAATCTAAAAAGGTGAACACAAGGCTACAGGACTAGTGTAGAAGGAATGTCTTCAGATATGTGGATCATTGGGATACCTTTTAGGGAAAGTGGGACCTGTACAAGAAGTTTGCTAGAGCTGTTTGGAAGGGTTTAAACTGGGTTGGCAGGGGGGGGTGGGAACCTGAGCTATGGATCAGATGATGGAGTAGTTAGTGAACAACCAGATACAGCATTAAAGAGTCTGTGAGGAGGGATGGACATTTGATAGGGCAAAGGTGCAGTCGGAGTGATGGGTTGAAGTGTGTCTATGTTAATGCAATAAGGATCAGGAATAAGGGTGACGAACTCCGAGCATAGATCAGTAGTTAGAATTATGATGTTGTGGCAGTTAAGGAGACTTGGATATCACAGGTGCAGGAATGGTTATTGAATGTTCCAGGATTTAGATGTTTCAAAAGGAATAGCAGGGGAGGAAAAAGAGTTGGAGGGGTGGCATTGCTAACCAGGGATAGATCATAGCTGCAGAAAGGGAGATTATCAAGGAGGATTTGTCTGCAGTGTCCATATGGGTGGAAGTCAGAAACAGGAAAGGAGCAGTCACTTTATTGGAAGTTTTCTACAGACACCCCTCTCCACAAATAACAACAGAAACATGGAGGCAGATTTTGGAAAGATGCAGAAGTAACAGGTTTGTAGTCATGGGTGACTTTAACTTCCCTAATATTGATTGGAACCTCCTTAGTTCAAATAGTTTTGATGGAGTGTTTTTTTTGTCAGGTGTGTCCAGAAAAGGTTCCTGACTCAATATGTAGATAGGCTGACTAGAGGGGAGGCCATATTGGATTTGGTGCTTGGCAACGAACCATGCCAGGTCTGTTTCCGTGCTCTACGTTTCTATGACTCTATGAAGTGTCAGATCTCTCAGTGAGGGAGCATCTCGGTGATAGTGACACAACTCCCTGACCTTTACCATACTCATGGAGAGGGATAGGAGCAGACGGTATAGGAAAGTATTTAATTGGAGTGGGAGGGAATTACAATATTATAAGGCAGAAACTGGGGTCTCTTAGTTGCAAACAGATGTTCTCCGGGAAATGCATGAAAAAAATGTAAAGTTTGTTCAGGAAGCACTCCCTGATAGTGCTGGACAGGTTTGACCCACTGAGGCAAGGTGGTAGATTGAAAGGATCTTGAGTGACAAGGGATGTGGAACAGCTAGGCAAGAGGAGGAAGGAAGCTTACTGAAGGTTGAAGAGGCAAGGATCAGGCAGCGCTTTTTAGAGGGTTACAAGGTAGCCATAAAGGGACTGAAAAATGGACATAGGAGAATTAGAAGGGGCCATGAAAAAGCTTTAGTGGGTAGGATTAAGGAAAATCCCATGTGAGGAACAAGAGGATAGCCAGAGTGAGGGTAGGGCTGATCAGGGATAGTGGAGGGAACTTGTGCCTGGAGTCAGTGGAGGTCAAGGAGATCATTCATGAATATTTTGCTTCAGTATTCACTACTGAGAGGTAACTTGATGTTTCTGAGGACAGCATGAAACAGACTACTATGCCAGAACAGGTTGATAGGGCACAACATCAAGGGCTGAAGGCCTGTACTGTTATGTCCTATGTACCCTATTACTCTGCATTTATCCCTGACTAATGTAAATCCCTGAACACTACTGGGAATTTAGCACGGCCAATTCACCTAACCTGCACATTTTTGGATTGTGGGAGGAAACTGGAGCACCCAGAGGAACCCATACAGTCACGGGGAGAATATGCAAACTCCACACAGTCAGTCGCCCAAAGCTGGAATCGAACCCGGGTCCCTGGTGCTGTGATGCAGCAGTGCTAGCCACTGAATCACTGATGTAAAGTGGCTTCAGGAAGATTTGGATAGAGATCATAAATGGGCAAAAAACGAGGAAAAGTGTGATGTTGCCCACTTTGACTGAAAGAACAGATATGCCGAATAAACCTTAAATGGTAAGAGGTTGCAGAGTATAGATGTACAAAGGGACCTAAATGCTCTTGTCAGTAACTCATTGAAAACTGATATGCAGTGCAGCATGTTATTAGGAAAAGTAGCAGAATAGTCTTTATTTGACCTTTTTCAAGAAGATTTGAGTACATGTTGTTTCAATTCTATGACAGCTTGGTTTGACCTAACTTGGAGTACTGTGTATAACTTCAGTCTTGTTACCTCTGTAAAGTTACAATTGCCATAGAAGGGAGTGCAACAAAGAACAAAGAATATTACAGTTCAGGAACAGGCCCTTGGCCCTCCAAGCCTGCGCCGATCCATATGCTCTGTCTAAATCTGCCATCTATTTTTCAAGGATCTGTATGCCTTTGCTCACTACCCATTCACATATCTGTCCAGATGCATCTTAAATGATGCTATCATTCCTGCCCCTACCACCTCCGCTGGCAATGCATTACATTCTGCATAAAGAACTTCCCATGTGTATCTCCCCTAGACTTTTCCCCTCTCACTAAGTAGTCATGACCACTAGTAATTGATTCCTCTACTCTAGGGGGAAAAAGTTTCTTGCTATCTACCCTGTCTATACTGCTAATGATTTTGTACCCCTCAATCAGGTCCCCCCTCACTGCCTTCTTTTCAATGAAAATAATCCTAATCTACTCAACCTGTTCTCAAAAGTAACACCCTCCATACCAGGCAACATCCTGGTGAACCTTCTCGAAAGCATCCGCATCCTTTTGGTAATGTGGCAACCAGAACTGTATGCAGTATGCCAAATGTGGCCAAACCAAAGTCTGATACAACAGTAACATGATCTGTTGTACTCAGTACCCCATCTGATGAAGGAAAGCATGTCGTATGCTGCCTTGACCACTTTACTGACCTGCATTGCCACCTTCATGAACAATGGACCTGAACATCCAGATCTCTCTACACATTAATTTTTTCCAGGACTTTTCCATTTACTATATAGCTTGCTCCGGAATTGCATCTTCCAAAATGCATCACCTCGCCTTTGTCTGGATTGAACTCTATTTGCCATTTCTCTGCCCAACTCTCCAATCTACCTATATTCTGGTGTACTCTCTGACAGTTCCCTTCACTATCTCCTGCTCCACCAATCTTAGTGTCACCTGCAAACATGCTAATGAGGCAACCTACACCTTCCTCCAAATCATTTATGTATATCACAAGCAACAGTGGTCCCAGCACGGATCCCTGTGGAACACCACTGGTCACAGGTCTCCATTTTGAGAAGCTCCCTTCCACTACTACTCTCTGTCTCCTGTTACCCAACCAGTTCTCTATCCATCTAGCTAACAAGGATTCACCAGATTTCTTCCTGGGATAGTGGGATTGTTCTGTGAAGAGAAATTGGACAAACTGAACCTGTATCCTTTGAAGAATGAATGATCTCATTGAAACTTAGATACTGAAAATTCTTAAAGGAGTAGATAGTGTAGATGCAGATAATATTTTACCCTGTCTGGGGAAACCAGGGAACACAATTTAAAAATTAGGTAGGATACCATTTAGGTCAGAGATGAGGAAAATATTTTTTACTCAGAGGTTTGTGAATGCTTGGAATATTGCATCTCCAATAGAGATCTCATCCTTGTCAATGGTTATGGTGATAGGGTGAATAAAAGGCCAGTGTTCAACCAACTATGATAGTATTGAATGGTGGTATGTGCTCGATAGGGAGCATAGCCTACTCCTGTTCCCATGTTCCAACCAGAATATACAGGGATGAAGAATTTTAACTCAAGGCTAGATTTGAGAAGCTGGGATTGTTTTGGGCACAAAATATATTAAGGGAAGATTTGCTAAAAACAAATGAGGACAGAATTTCAATAAGACAGATGAGGAAAAATTGTTCCTGTTGACTCATGATTCAAGGATTAAGTGACACAGATTTAAGGTTTTGGATGAAAACTGCAGTGAACATTTTTAGATGGTAGTAGGTAGTGGCCTGGACTTTTTGCTTCCAAGAGTAGGGCAGGTAGAAATGATGCATGATGTTTAAAACAAAAATTGGATGGGATCTTGAAGGAAATAAACATGCAGGCTATGAGGATCAAATGGGTATGAAACTGATTGGGTAGTTTGACAGAGAACAGACTTGGACCGAATAGGTCAAAAGACTCCCTTTTTTTCTGCAATAGTGCAATGACATTCTGACTGAGAATACAGTACTGAAGGAGTTCAACATTGTGAAAAGGAGGCACAAGGTCAAAGCTTTTCATGTTACCGCTATCAGACAGAAATGAACTTGCATCCTTCACCTGACAAGTGCAAAGGAAAAAGTTTCCATCTTGTGTTTCCTTTCAACAATGTTTCATTTTTGCAGTATCACAGAATTAGTCAGCACTGAATAAAATGAGCTGGCCATTTAGTCCCTCAAACCTACAAACTCTTTCTTACATAACACCAGTTCATGCACTGAATGTTATGTGTTTGATAGAACAAAGATTGTTTCATGATTTCCTTATTTTGTTTCCATTATTCTATTTGTTTTGGATAATTTCTTACTGAAAGAAGAAGCTGTGATGTGACAGACTGAGCCAACCCTTCACCATTATTAAGTATGGCCAAGGATGCAGATGTATCAGGGCACAGAGGCTGTGGGACACTGAGTATTCATCAGACTGGAGCATAGTGGGTGAAGTCCCTGATACCTTCCCACCTTCACCAGATGAATTTCATTGTGGGAGGTCTATGGACACCCTTCCTGCTCACCACCAATTGAAATCCTTAGAAGATTAATGCTTAACTATTATCTTATCCACTACCCTTGGTAGTACCCAACAGTGGGTGAGCAACATCCTCTGAGTAGAGAAAACCACTCATTGATTTACTGGATAGTGATATAATGAAATGGCTCGTTTAACCTATTGCTTAGTGTTTGGGACACTAAGATGATGAAGTAGACAAGGCATCGCTCAGAGCCAAAGTGGTAGATATAGACCCGTTCATGCATTTATATGATGGACAGCAAAGGATGATTTGTTCAGGGTATCTGTTAAAACAAGGAATAGTTTTGATAGGGCCTATCTCATCATGAAGCCTATGGTGAGGATTATATTCATGAAGGTGCTAAGATTGATCTTGTGGGACTGTAGGATTCCCAGCATATGTGCTGACCAGTAAATGTAGAGGCTTTCAGTAACTAGGAGTTGAGAAGTAACTTGGTCTATTTCTCAGTGAATTTGTCATGGAAAGGGTATTCCATTTCAGTGGTAAATTTGAACCCAGAATGGGGATCATAGAGCTATATGAAGACATTCTTTAATAAAGATTCAAATATCACAAACATTTCATCTACTTGTTGGAAAAATGCAAGAGGACAGAGACTGATAATCATGCCATTGAAGATGTCTTATGTATGGTTCTCATCAAAGGCATTAGCAAGAGTTTGACCTAGAAAATATTCCATGGTAACACCCTCTATTTGCACATACGCAGTGTTATTGAAAGTGAAGTCAACTGCACAAGTTGCTGTGTTCATGAGTTTGATGAACACCTAATCAGACACAGGTGATACGTTTAGATTTCAGTGACTTCTTTGAATGGTATACTGATAAATAAGCTGGCAATGTTGAAAGAGCACATGGGCATGCTATCACTCTGAATATGTAGCTTTTAATGAACATGAAGGAATCCTTCACTGCAGATGGAAAACTGATGTAGACATGATTAGAACAGATTCGCACAGCAATTTGGCCAATTCACGCTGTGCAAAGTCAGTCCTGGATGTCACAGAACATAAAAGAGACATAATTGTTTGGACGTCTAGGGTAACCCATTCATGGTGGGTGTAGTGAGCCATAAGAACAAATTGTCATATTCATCACGAGGCAGGTTACCACCTTTACACAAGTCCAACAAGTGATTCACAAGTGAATAACATGAAATGGGTTTTTGGTACTGGTGAGCTGCCAGATATGTAGGCCCAACATCCTGACAACTAGTGGACCACATCATATAGCATGTCCATTTGACCAATCTCTGCTGGCAGCACGCTGCCTCTGCTTAACCAGCCCATGCTTGTAAGCCTCATTAAAAGTAATTCTGCTTTGGATATCATTTATTAAATAATTTGAACTATGTTACAAGTTAAACTGAAAACCAACTTAAAATCAGCTGGGATCAGTGTGATGCATTTATGCATGAGCTAGAAGCTACATATGTAATTACACAGGATCTTGGTTTATGTAGGCAACATGAATTTGTAGAGACACTTTAATTAAAAAGGCATCATGGAGACACCCTAATTCTGCTCCATCCCCATGGCGACACCCAAACCAATCAGAGTCTACCTATCTGGTCTGAAAATTAAGATTGATAGTTAACCGTTTTTGCTGCATCTCCATGGTAATGATGGCCCAGCTAATCAGCACCATCTTCCCATTTCATATCTAAAGCTTCACTTCTCATCTCCTTTCACAAAGTTTTTTTAAAAAGTGGGATAGATGTCTATCTATATGTGAGCAATATTGCTGTAACAGTTTTCATGGAAATACTGAGATTATCGTTTGGGATACAGTTAATCATCTTTGTTGCATCAGCAATTCAGCTTAAACAGAGGGTTTGGGAGTATAGTGTATTGAGAAAATTCTTTTGCTAAAAGTTTAAATTTAAGGTCATAGACATAGGATCAGAAATTAGGTCATTCAGCCATTGAGTCTGGTCTACCATTCAATCATAGCTGATAAGTTTCTCAACTCCATTCTCCCGCTTTCTCCCTGTAGCCCTTGATCCCCTTGATACTCAAGAACCTATCTATCTCAGTCTTAATACACTCAATGACCTGGCCTCCACAGCCTTCTGTGGCAATGAATTCCGTAGATTCACCACTCTCTGGCTGAAGAGGTTTCTCCTTACCTCCCTTCTAAAATGTATTCCCTTTACTGTAAGGCTGTGCCCTCAGATCTTAGTCTCTCCTACTATTGGAAACATCTTTCCAACATCTACTCAATATTCTGTATGTTTCAATTAGATGCCCCCTCATCTCTTTAAACCTCATCAAGTATAGACCCAGAGTCCTCAGAGTCCTCATGTGTGAAGCTTCTCATTCCTGGGATGGTTCTCGTGAATGTCCTCTGAACACTTTCCAGGACCAGTACATCCTTCCTGAGCTATGGGGCACAAAACTGTGCACAATCCTCCAAATGTAGCCTGACCAGTGCCTTTTCGAGCCTCAGGAGTACATTCCTGCTTTAATATTCAAGTCCTCTCAAAATAAATGCCATCATTGCAGTTGCCTCTCTAACTACTGACTCAATCTGAAAGTTTATCTTGAGAGAGTCCTGGATTAGAACTCCCAAGTCTCCTTGCACTTCAGACTTATGAATTTCCTCTCCATTTAGAAAATAGTCTTTGCCTCTATTCTTCCTGCTAAAGTGCAAGACCTCACACTTTCCCATCTGCCACTTCTTTGACCACTCTCCTAACCTGTCCATATGCTTTTGCAATCTCATTGCCACCTCAATTGGTCCCTCTACCAATCTTTGTATCGTCTGAAAACCTGGCCAGAATGCCCTCAATTCCTTCATCTAGATCGTTAATATATAATGTGAAATGTTGTGGTCCTAACAATGAGCCTTGTGCTGCACCACTTGTCACTGGCTGCCATCCTGAGAAGAACCTTTTTATCCCTACTCTCTACTTTCCACCAGACAGGCAAGCTTCTATTCATGCTAGCACCTTGCCTCTAACACCATAGGCCCTTATCTTACTCAGTAGCCTCCTGTACGGTACCTTGTCGAAGGCCTTCTTGAAGTCCAGATAGATAACATCCATTGGCTCTCCTTGGTCTAAAATGCTTGTTACTTCCTCAAAGAATTCAAGCAGATTTGTCAGGCATGACTACCGCTTGTTTGAATTTAAGACATAACAGTTTAGATTTAATGGAAAATTACTGTTCATTAACAAATGTTCGTTAGTGCACAAAACATATCAAATCTACAGCCCAGCTTTAAAACCCGTCCTTCGAGGAGATCATGACAATTACAAAAAAAATTGACAAGTTAGTTTTCAACTTCAAATACGGGGGAACCTTGATTATCCGAATGTGATGGGCAGGCACTATTTCGTTCTGATAATCGATTATTCAGTTAATCGATTAAATGCCTTTCCTCTGCGGCTCAGAGTTTTTAAAGTCTGCTCCTCATTCAGGAGACTGCAGCAGGACATAGTGTGTGAGGCCCTGCCCCCCCCAATCCCAACTCCGTGCAACACCATCCCCCGCCCCAAACCCTGTCCAATGCCGCCCCCGCTCCCAACCCCACCCCTGACCCCAACTCCGTGCAACACCTCCCCCCATCCCCAAATCCGTGCAACATCTTCCCCTGCCCCAACACCATTCCCCGCCGTCCCCAACCCTGTGCAACACCTCCTCCTATCCCCAAAACCACCCGCCCGCCCCAACCCTGTGCAACACCACCTCCCGTCCCCAAAACCACCCCCCACCCCAAACCCCAATCCAACACTGCCCCCCCACCCCCCCTCTGGGGCTGCTGGACTGAACACCAACAACAAGTCTCAAAATAACTAACACACGTACACACACACACACAATATTGCGCAGCCACAGCCACTCAACGTTTTGCTGCAACCTTTTGACAGATTCCACCTTTACCCTGTACAGGACAATGTTGGAGAGATTATCTGGGGATTGGGGGTTTAGGGTACACCCCTGTGTAGAACTCCAGGGAAAGTGTGGGGAGAGAGAGAGGGCAGGCAGTCCGTCATTTGGAGACGGTGTCTGTTTAATCACTGTAAACAAAAGACGCGATCACTGTTGGACACATCTTTGTAATCATTGGGATTTCAAGATCTCCTTCAGATAATCAGATTTTTGAATAATCAAGGTTCCTCTGTACACAGAAATACACACCAGTTTCTTGCTCAAAAACAAAATTATCCATATAAACCCCACAATTCACATCACACAGGAAATCAAGTAGCAATCAAAGTAATGTTACAGAGCAAAAAGGGAGAGTTTAGCTCATCATGTCTGCTTTAGCTTGTTAAAAATTAGCTTGTGCCAATCTCCTGCTTTTGCCCCTTGCACATTATTACCCTGGGGACTGTTGCTGAACAAAGGGACCAATGGGTGCAGGTGAATAGTTCATTGAAAGTGGAATTGCAGGTGGACAGGGTAATGCAGTTTGGCATGCTTGTCTTCATTGGTCTCTGCACTGAGTATAGGAGTAGGGATGCCATGTTGCAGGATGTTGGTTAGGCCACTTTTAGAATACTTCACTCAATTCTGGACTCCCTGCTATAGGAAAGACATTGTTTAGCTTGAAAGGGTTCAGAGAAGATTTACAAAGATGTTGCTGAGATTGGAGGGTTTGAGCTATACTGAGAGGCTGAATAAGCTGGGACTAATTTCTCTGGAGCATCGGAGGCTGCAGGGTGAACTTATAGAGGTTCATAAAATCATAAGGGGTATAGATAAGGTGAATATCCTAGATGTGCGGCCACATCTGGAGTATTGTGTGCAGTTTTGGTCGCCATACTATAGGAAGGATGTGGAGGCACTGGAACGGGTGCAGAGGAGGTTTACCAGGATGTTGCCTGGTATGGTAGAAAGATCGTATGAGGAAAGGCTGAGGCACTTGGGGTTGTTTTCATTGGAGAAAAGAAGGTTTAGGGGTGACTTGATAGAGTTGTATAAGATGATTAGGGGTTTAGATAGGGTCGACAGTGAGAATCTTTTTCCACGTATGGAGTCAGCTATTACAAGGGGGCATAGCTTTAAATTAAGGGGGGGTAGGTATAGGACAGATGTTAGGGGTAGGTTCTTTACTCAGCGAGTCGTGAGTTCATGGAATGCCCTGCCAGTAGCAGTGGTGGACTCTCCCTCATTATGGGCATTTAAGCGGGCATTGGATAGGCATATGGAGGATAGTGGGCTAGTGTAGGTTAGGTGGGCTTGGATCGGCGCAACATCGAGGGCCGAAGGGCCTGTACTGCGCTGTATTCTTCTATGTTCTATGTTCTATGTTCTATATTTTTCCCACAGTAGGGGAGTCCAAAACTAGAGGATGTAGGTTTATGGTGAGAGGAGAAAGATTTAGTAGGGACCTGAGGTACGTGTGTGGAATGAGTGCCAGAGGAAGTAGTGGAAGCAGGTATGATTACAAGACTTAAAAGGCATCTGAATGGGTACATGAATATGAAGGGTTTAAAGGCATATGGGCCAAAAGTAGGCAAATGGGACTAAATCAGTTTAGGATATCTGGTTGGCATCGATAGGTTGGACCAAAGGGTCAGTTTCTATGCTGTCTAACCCTATGGTTCTAAATGCCCTGTTGAATGCCTCAGTTGTATCTGTTTCTATCACATTCCAGGAAATGCATTCCATATCCTAATTGCTCATTAAGTGAAAAAGCTTTTCTTCATGTCACCCTTGCTTCATTTACCAAATGCTTTAAAGCAATGCCCTATTTTTGTTGTTCCTTTTATGAGCTGGAATAGTTTCTT